>NC_134687.1:474239852-474365606 GCF_050947455.1 Rhinoderma darwinii | reverse complement strand
CTATGCCAACCTCTACTTGGGCTGGTGGGAGGACCAAGTGGTGTTCTCGGATGGCCTGGCATCATATACCTCACCCATTACCCTGTGGGCGAGGTATATAGATGATATTTTGATCATCTGGAATGGCAATGTTGAGCAGTTTGATACATTCGTCAGCGTGCTTAACATTAATGGACTAGGCACTTACTTTACCTCGGAGATACATATGACAGCAATTACCTTCTTAGACATAACCATCTCCAAAACGGAAAGAGGGAATTTCACAACCACCCTATTCCGTAAACCCACAGCGACAAATAGCCTTTTAGCATAAGATAGCCATCATCCCACTAATCTTAAAAAATGGATCCCCAAGGGACAATATCTCAGGTTGAGGAGAAATTGTTTGGATCTAGGGGATTTTATGGACAAATCCAGACAACTACAATATAGATTTCAAACGAGAGGTTACCCGGACAAAACTTTAAGGGATGCATACCATCACGCCTTATTAAATAACAGAACTGAATTATTGGTCCCAAAAAATCAACAGAGGGAGAGATGACAACTAAGATTAGAATAGTGGGTACATATGACAATAAACATAAAGAGATTATAAATTTTTTGGGGTATTCTAACCGCAGACCAAGATCTCAACAAAGCAGTTGCCCCATATCCACTTATTACATATAGGAGGGGAAAAAACCTCCATGGCCAGCTGGTACATAGCCACTTTACTGAATGTCCGTCACAGAGAGGATGGTTACCGGATAAACCAACAAGCACATATAAATGTGGATCGTGCAAAGCATGTAAATACGTAACCAAAGGTAACACCTTTCAGAGTGAAGCTACAGGACAATCTTTCAAGAACAGGGAATTTGGTAACTGCAAATCTAAGAGGCTAGTGTACATGGCCACATGCACCTGCCCAGTGGCGGATTAAGTAGACGATGGGCCCTGGGCTGTTACCCAAACGTGGGCCCCCCTTGAGCACCGCCGCCCTACCGCGCCGTAACTATTTTTAACACTACCTCTTTGGGCAAGCATTAACAAATGGGTGTTATGGATTCCCCTTGTCACACAGCCCCCTGTACATAGTGCCACACACAGCCCCCTGTACATAGTGCCACACACAGTCCCCTGTAAATAGTGCCACACACAGTCCCCTGTACATAGTGCCACACACAGTCCCCTGAACATAGTGCCACACACAGCACCTGTGGATATTACACCCCCCCCCCATAGATAGCGCCACACACAGCCCCCTGTACATAGTGCCACACACAGCCCCTGTAGAAATTACACCCCACAGAGTTAGCGCCACACACAGCCCCCTGTACATAGCGCCACACACAGCCCCTGTAGATATTACACCCCCCAATAGATAGCCCCCTGTACATAGTGCCACACAGTCCCCTGTACATAGTGCCACACACAGTCCCCTGTACATAGTGCCACACACAGTCCCCTGTACATAGTGCCACACAAATTCCCCCGTACATAGCACCACACACAGTCCCCCATACATAGCGCCACACACAGTCCCCCATACATAGCGTCACACACAGCCCCCTGTAGATATCACACCCCCCCATAGAGAGCATTACACACAGCCCCCTATAGATACAAATGAATATCCCCCCCAAACGGAAATCTATAGCAAAGTTTCCATCACTATTGAGATCAATGGTGATGCAAACGGTAGCTAAGGTTTCCATTTGCCTTTCCGTTGAGGGGTTAACCATCGGAAACCCTCAACGGAAGGGCGGCGGTGATTTGAACAGGGCCTTAGATACAGGGCCCATGTGCATGTTTGATACTGTTTGTTGGACCCTGTATCTAAGCCTAATGTAGGCTTAGATACAGGGTCCAGCAGACAGTATTCTTATGCAGTATAAGCTGGGCCCTGTATCTAAGCCTAACACACTTTAGGCTTAGATACAGGCTTTAAAGGTTTAAACATTGATGGCCTACCTTCAGTATAGGCCATCAATAGCTGATGGGTTGGGGTCAGACACCCGGGACCCCTGCCAATTAGCTGTTTTGAAGGGGTTGCAGCCGCTCGTACGAGTGCTACTTCCCCTTCATTTCCCTCACTTGCTCACACTGTGAATCGCTGACACGTCCATGTCGGCGATTCAGTGTGAGAAAGTGACCGGAATGAAGGGGAAGCAGCGCTCGTACGAGCGGCTGCAACCCCTGATTTGCGGGGGTCCCAGGTGTCTGACCCCCAACCCATCAGCAAAACAATAAAACTAAACTTACCTCCTCTTCGGCCGCAGGTCCTCACTGCATCAACTGTCGGGACGCTGTGCGCGGTGCATAGCATTGTGACGTTATGAGCTGCGCACAGCGCTGTGACGTCAAAACATCTGATGCACTCCAGGAAGAGGAGGGGTAAGTACTGTCAGTTACTATAGTAACAGGGGTCCGTGTAGTTTATTACATAGGCCCCAGTTACTATAGTAACTTTTCATTGATGTGTGAATGTGGCTGCCGCTAGCACCGGGGCCCCCTCCGGTGCTAGCGACGCCACACCGGGCATGAGGGGGGCTGTTCGATCATGGGTAGTTCGGACGGCCATGGGCCCCCCCGGGAGCCTTGGGCCCCGGGCGGCCGCCCGAACAATAATCCGCCACTGCACCTGCCCACAAAACTACGTGGGAAAGACCATCCGGGAGTTTAGGCGAAGAATTCTGGAGCACATGGGAAATATCCGTAGAAAACAAGATACGTGTCTAGCGAGACACATGTTAGAGAAACATAATAACATTACTGAGGAAATTACTTTTCAAGTAATAGAGGTAATGAGAGCATCAGTATGTGGAGGGAATTTAGATAGACTCTGCCTCCATTTAGAATGTAGATGGATCTACCGATTAAAAACAACAAATCCTGAGGGTATTAATGACTATATATCCTATACTAGCTTTATTTAACATTATACATCACCCAGTCTGTTTATCTTCATTTCTGATCCACCCATTGTTCTGAACTACTGCCAGGATTTTTGTATCATGAATTTGTTATTTGCGCCTATCATTATAAATCTAGAGCATCATAGCCTTTATTTTATGATATACCTGCTCACATCTTATTTTACCCCCTTAGCAATATTCATAATGTGGACACAGCGCATATATACTTAGAGAAAGCATTGCCTATCACATTCCCCTGACGTGGAGGGTTTTTTGGAACAGTGTTTTAGCCCACTGCTGCTGGGGATGCTTTATGCACTGATTGACAGCGCATAGTCTCCAATCACAGCCCACTGTAATGAGGGGGGTAGGGAAACGGACAAGTGAGCCCTAATCTACCCGCCACTCTGTCCCTGCCTACTTGCAATGACCCGCCCTAGGCGACAGGGTACAACTGGGCGGCGGTCCCTACGATCAGTAAGTGCACGAGACAAACAGACAAGGGTACACAAAGCTAAGGGAAATGGGGCAGTTGCCCACGGCAACACCGTGAGCAACAAGAGTGGTGAACGAGCCGAGTCAAACCAGGAGTGAACGAGGTACCAAACGCAGAGCAGGAGAGTAGTCAGTAAGCCAGGGTCAGTATGGAGCAGGATCAAATAGTTAGAAGCTGTAGCTGGGCCAGGAAACCACACAAGAAGAATCACAAGCAAAGGAGGAACAGGAAAGGCAGGTATAAATAGACAGGGGGCGGGAGCTAGCTCCGTCTGGCCAGGCTGCGATAGGCTCTCCCACTCCTAAGCCTGCCATCCTGAGTGGTGGAAGATGGAGTCAGTCTCAGAGACATAGACTCAGGTGCAGACTGATTACCTATGGGCGTATACACAGAAGTTGTGCCTGGCAGATCCTTTACACCCACATGTCATCTCAGGGAAGGCGGCACTATGCTGCACTATGATTGGCTGACCTGGACGCGCCCCCACCTACGTGGGTGTAACTGGCATTACGCACTGGGCCCTTTCCATTGGTTCAATATGCACATGTGGGGGGACTGTCCTCCACCTTATAAGATGGAGTGTTTGGCCACCAACAGTGGTTGGCTTAGTATGTCCACGTTGTAGCACGATTTGTTGCATTCAGTGCATTGTACACTTAGACTTCCAGAATGCTAGAAGATCTAATAGACTGATTGCTGTAGGCCCCTCAAGATTTGCGGCAGAAATGGATAGCAAAGAAACGCGTAGGGCTAATAGTGGGTAGGATAGGAATGAAGGGTCTTAGCACTTGAACAATATTCCTTGCACATAACTTGGATGTGCTGGACTTGGATTGAATCTATCTACCTTGTGCAGAGCTCTATAGGTGTGGCTATTGGGCCCCACCTATATCTCTGATATTCTATGTCCAGTTTACAAACATATATAAAAATAGATAGTAACGAAGGTACAAACTGGACATAAATATATGTGATATGTTATTTTTTTTAGTATTATTACCTACCACACTAGATTAATTTATTTTGTGTCAATGCAAAGTGCGAAAGCACGAGACACATATTCTTGCTACATTGTATCATTTATCTTGTATAAGCTGACATACTTATGATACAAACATTGATAGTGAAGTGTTGACTGCCAATTTATATATCCCTTAAACAGGTCAGAGACTCAGTGAAAACAATGAATAATATGCTCACATATACAGTGAAGGAAATAAGTATTTGATCCCTTGCTGATTTTGTAAGTTTGCCCACTGTCAAAGACATGAACAGTCTAGAATTTTTAGGCTGGTAAAATTAACCTAGCCTAAAAATTCTAGACTGTTCATGTCTTTGACAGTGGGCAAACTTACAAAATCAGCAAGGGATCAAATACTTATTTCCTTCACTGTATATGAAGATGGTAGTGCTAACTAGATGAAAACAAATACTACATGGTAAGGAATGTCCTGAATATCAGATACAATTTAGACCAAAGATAAAATATGGATAATACACCCAAAAATATTAAGAGTATATAAGGGCATGAAAGTAAACTGAGATATTGGACAAGAAAAAATGCACAAGAAAAAAAGTTAGCACATACCCTGAGACATAGTGGGGAGTGGAATCGGCAATCTCAGGAACTGGATGAACAAAAACGCCTTCACGCGCGTTTCGCCTAACAGACCGGCTTCGTCAGGAGGCTACATACATTAAAACTTCAGGGGTTTATATAGGAGTATAAATGGTTAGTCTCACCTGTGATGAGCGCAAATCGACGCTCGACACGCCCGCCGAGAGACTCCCACATCACAGGAAGCACGGCACGTCAGAATGATAAGGCGCGGCATGATGACAACAGACTTGAGTCACCATAGCAATGCCGACGCTAAGCGGCACTCCCGGATGTGGGTCCCACAGCACATTCGCAATTGAGCGTCTGTGCACAGACCAGAGCCGAGACAACAAGAATACAGGGACAAAATGTATTTGAGAGACCTAATAAGTGGGACTGATTTGAAGAGATGAAGATATAAATGAGATAACAATACATAAGAAATGAATGAATAATGGGCAAAGTGCATATATATACCCAATTAAATATGTAATATATTAATAAAGAATAAAAAAATTATAATAAATAGAAATTTATTTTTTTAGATAAAAAATAAATAGAAATAATGAGAAACAAAAATTTAAAAAAAATAAAAAATTTAAATTTTTAAATAAAAAAGAAATAAAAAATAATGATATATAATATATATTAAAGAATATAAAAATAAAATATAGAAAATATAATAAAAAAACAAAACAAAAAAAAACTGGTCTATTTCATCTGACCCTACTGTCTTTTTCTCCTTGTATAGTCCATCCTTTTTTTCATCTATGACTCCAAGAATAATAGGCAGATAAGATCGGTAGACTCCAAGCAGGGCCGGACTGGGAAATAAAATCAGCCCTGGCATTTTAAAGCATACAGGCCACCTGATGAGTTTGAAAATTATTGAACATTGTTTCTTAAAAGTTGTCTACCTGTTGTGCTTCTCAAATATTTCCGAAATCAATAAAACCCCCCAAAAAAGCTAAATGGGAGCAGCATGCAGGGCCGCCATCAGGAATTTCTGGGCCCCATAGAGCCAAAGATATTGGGTTCCCCTCCATTACCGGGGGAGGGCAACAGACAGTGTGGCACCCACGTTTGTACGCTATATGCGGTAATTGATTTTGGTACAGACGTCAATTACAGTGAACTAAACCATGGAGCAGTCATTGACCGGTTGTTACCCTTGATTTTATTGAGTTCAGCCAAAACATATCCCACTGTATGACATACAATGGGATACATCGCCTGGGGAATGGCTCTTGGGAAACTCCTGAAGTCACTGTTCTTAAATGGACAGAGACGTCAGGAGCTTTACCTGGGCCAAAGTCCACGGGCAGAGTGCTTGTGATGCTCTGCCTGGGGATTCCGGCATTGGGAAGCTCCTGACATCACTGTGCATATAGCGATGTCAGGAGCGGTATACGTTTTTATGTGGGATCGCTCAGGATCTAATAGCATAGTCTACTACGCTATTTCCTCCTTCAAAAATAAAAGGTATACCGAAGTATACCAGCCCGACGGAGACCAAAAGGACATAATGGAGCCTTATGAACACATTTATTGTGTACGTCCGGAGCTTTTCCGACGTACAAGATAAACATATAGCAATAACACGATTTGAAGGGTGCTTTACGAGTAGGTCAAGCACTTGCGAGAATTTAAGGAGCACTAAGGCTCCGTTCACACATTGCCATTAAGGTCCAACGTGTATTTCCACAGCAGAATACAGCAAGGCTTACCCTTGGATTTCTGCCGCGGATGTGCCGCAGGTGTGTAGCAGATCTGCATGAGGATTAGTCTCATTGCAATTTAAGGGGGCTTATTAATGTCTTTTCCGTGCGAAATAAGTAGCATGCTACTTATTGCTTTGGTGGATTTCTTTCTATGGTGCGGACAAAAATGTGCATGGAAAATTTTTCATAGCATGTGAACTGGGTTGCGGAAACCTCATTAACATGCATGGCATGCAGATTGTCATCGGAATTCGTGTGAAATCCAACTTCAACACGTGTCCTTACACTGGCCATTAGGCCTCATTTACACGAGCGTGTGCGTTTTGCGCGCGCAAAAAACGCTGCGTTTTGCGCGCGCAAAAGGCACTTGGCAGCTCCGTGTGTCATCCGTGTATGATGCGCGGCTGCGTGATTTTCGCGCAGCCGCCATCATAGAGATGAGGCTAGTCGACACCCGTCACTGTCCAAGGTGCTGAAAGAGCTAACTGATCGGCAGTAACTCTTTCAGCACCCTCGACAGTGAATGCCGATCACAATATACACCAACCTGTGAATAAAAAAAGATGTTCAAACTTACCATGAACTGCCTGCTTCCTCCAGTCCGGTCTCCCGGCCGTTGCCTTGGTGACGCGTCCCTCTCTCGTCATCCGGCCCCACCTCCCAGGATGACGCCGCAGTCCATGAGACCGCTGCAGCCTGTGATTGGCTGCAGCCTGTGCTTGGCCTGTGATTGGCTGCAGCCTGTGCTTGGCCTGTGATTGGCTGCAGCTGTCACTTGGACTTAACTGTCATCCCGGGAGGTCGGACCGGAGTTATCGGTAAGTCAGAACGTCTTTTTTTTTTTACAGGTTCATGGATTTTCGGAGCGGAAGTCACTGTCCATGGTGCTGAACCAGTTTAACGCTTTCAGCACCGTGGACAGAGACTGTCTCCTGACGTCGCGTACCCGAACATTTTTTACCGGTTTCGGGCAAAACGAGTTTTGCCGAACCCGGTGAAGTTCGGTGCGCTCATCTCGAATTTGACACTCCGTTTGGATGTTTGTAAACAGAAAAGCACGTGGTGCTTTTCTGTTTACATTCAGGAGTTTGACAGCTCTTGCGCGAATCACGCAGTTCGCACGGAAGTGCTTCCGTGCGGCATGCGTGGTTTTCACGCACCCATTGACTTCAATGGGTGCGTGATGCGCGAAAAACGCACGATTTTAGAACATGTCGTGAGTTTTACGCAACGCACGCGCACTGCGCAAAATTCACGCATCGTCTAAACAGCCCCATAGACTATTATAGGTGCGTACGACACGCGTGAAAAGCACGCGCGTCGCACGCGCGTATAATACGCTCGTGTAAATGAGGCCTTAGGGTGAGTTAAAAAAAACTGTTAGGCTATCTTCACACAGGGCTGACACGGCATATCCACACTAGTCCACGCAGGGAATTCCGGACAGAATGTTTGCTGCAAAAAATAGCAGGTAACAAAAAATAAAGCCTATACTTACAATGGTGACGCATCTCTATGACGTCCTACAGCCCAGCCTCCTGGGATGACTTTTCAGCCCATGTAATCGCTGCAGAATGTGTTTGGCTGCAGCAGTCACATGGGATGAAACGTCATCCCTGGAGGCCGGACTGGATGCAGAAGTGGAGAGATCTGAGTTTTTTTTGTGTCTGCTATTTGTTGCGGGTTTTACCTCCCTATTGAATTTAATAGGAAAAACCTGCAACAGAAAATTGACATGCTGCGGATTTAAAAAAATGCACCGCAGGTCAATATCTCAATGGTTCTTCAGCATATTTTTTACGCAGCGTTAAGATGAGATTTGTTCAAATCTCATCCACTCTGTTGCTACTGTATTACGCTGCAGTTTTTCCACAATTAAATCAGTTGCGGAAAATCCGTAGTGTTTACACTAGGTGTGAACTTACCCTTACAGATTTTGCTAAGCATTTGCAGCAAATTAACTCTTTGCATTGTAAAACAAATTAACCTTTTGCATCTAACAATCAGCAGAATGCTCTAAATCCCATGCAGATTTTTTTTCTGCTACATGTGCATGGGGTTTTGAAAACCCCATTCACATGAGTTGTATTGTAATTTATATTGGTATTTCAGTGCGCAATCCGCACCAAAAATAGGAGACAAATCCAATACGTCTGAAACGGCCTTAGCATATATTTACACAGGGCAGTCAAATCTTATTATTTTGCCACAATTTTTGAAAAATCGCAGCAAAAACGCGAATATCGCCTAAAATAACAGTTTTTTCATGTTTTCCGCAATTTTTAAATGCAATTTTCGTAAACGCAGCACAAATAACGTGGTTTTGCCGCAATTTTTGTAATCGTGGCAAAAAACACGAGGGAAACGAAAAAAAACAACAACTTTATTTTCTACAAGTGGGGCAGGAGGGATGTGAAGGAGGATGGGGCACTCACCAGCCTTGCAGTGTCCAGTCGGCTGTGTAGAGAAGAACCTGTCTAGTGGACGGGGTCTCTCCACACAGAGCTTCTGATTTCATGCTGCTCATGCAGCATCTTCTCCTACTGTAAGTCCCCTCAGAACCCCAGTTTTAGTTACTTCGGAGGAATGAACGAGCCCTATAACAATGAAGGGTCCGTTCCTTTCTCCAAGTAACTAATTCTGGGGCCATGATCCAAATGTTTAAAGTTACTAAGAAGCGGGCAAGCCCCTTTATTTCAGCATTGTGGTCGGGCCCCTGACGGCAGTACCAGCTGTACTGCCCTTATGGGGGCCCTGGCAGCATGTGATGGACTTAATGTACCGGTGTGGTACCCCACAAATTGGAGTCTTCAGAAAGCAAGAATACACTATATTTTGTATATCTGATGTGCTTTACTACTGTAATCTGTGTAAAGTTATTGCAGGCAGTGCTCAAAGGATTACTTTCTTTACTGGGTTTTTTTTTATATTCAAAGCTGCTCATGGTAGAATTCTCTGGAAGCATTATAAGCCTTTGGAGAAGCAACCAGCGAATCTCAGAGCTCCTTACTAATAAGCCTGTGAGGGAGGGGTGAGATAGTGGAGTTAGATAGTGAAAAGCGTGCTGAACTAGTCTCTGTGGAGAGAAACATCCAATTCCTAAAGAGCCCTCTGTACAGAGACATATTGTCCAGGGAGTAAAGAAATCTAACAGAGCGAGATATGAAGAGTTAAAGCTGAACTTCTAGAGAAGAAAAGACATGTTGATTAAACACTTATCTGAGCAAAGAAGAAAGGAACTGTAATGATGGGAGTAAGGAAACAGACAAGTGAGCCCTAATCTACCCGCAACTCAGTCCCTGCCTACTTGCAACGACCCGCCCTAGGCGACGGGGTACAACTGGGCGACGGTCCCTACGCTCAATAAGTGCACGACAGACAAACAGACAAGGGTACACAGAAGCAAGGGAAAAGGGGCAGTTGCCCACGGCAACACCGTGAGCAACAAGAGTGGTGAACGAGCCGAGTCAAACCAGGAGTGTACGAGGTACCAAACGCAGAGCAGGAGAGTAGTGAACAAGCCGAGTCAAACCAGGAGTGTACGAGGTACCAAAAGCAGAGCAGGAGAGTAGTCAGTAAGCCTGGGTCAATATGAAGCAGGGTCAAATAGTTCAAGAAGCTGCAGCAGGGCCAGGAAACCAAACGAGAAGAATCACAAGCAAGGAGGAACAGGAAAGGCAGGTATAAATAGACAGAGGGCGGGAGCTAGCTCCATCTGGCCAGGCTGTGATAGGCTCTCCCACTCCTAAGCCTGCCATCCTGAGTGGTGGAAGATGGAGTCAGTCTCACAGACATAGAAGCAGGTGCAGACTGATTACCTATGGGCGTAGACACAGAAGCTGTGCCTGGCAGATCCTTAACAGTACCCCCCCTTTTATGAGGGGCCACCGGACCCTTTCTAGATGGACCTGGTTTATTGGGGAAACGAAGGTGGAACCTCCTGACCAATACCCCAGCGTGAACATCCCGGGCGGGTACCCAAGTCCTCTCCTCAGGCCCGTATCCTCTCCAATGGACCAGGTACTGGAGGGAGCCTTGGACCATCTTGCTGTCCACAATCTTGGCCACCTCGAATTCTACCCCCTCAGGGGTGAGAACGGGGACAGGAGGTTTCCTCGAGGGAGCCAAGGACGGGGAGCAGCGTTTAAGGAGGGAGGCATGAAACACATCGTGTACTCGAAAAGATGGGGGCAACTCCAGTCGGAAGGAGACAGGATTGAGGACTTCAATGACCTTGTACGGCCCTATAAACCGGGGAGCAAACTTCTTGGACGGAACTTTAAGGCGCAAGTTCTTTGACGATAGCCACACCAGATCCCCGACCATAAACAAGGGGTTAGTAGAACGTCTTCTATCTGCCTTAGTTTTTTGTATGCTCTGGGACGCCTCTAGGTTCTTCTGAACCTGGGCCCAGACTGTGCACAGTTCCCGATGAATGACCTCTACCTCGGGATTGTTGGAACTACCAGGTGAAACGGAGGAGAACCGTGGATTAAACCCAAAATTACAGAAAAAGGGGGAGACCCCTGACGAGTTACTGACCCGGTTATTAAGGGAAAATTCGGCGAGGGGAATGAATGAGACCCAATCATATTGACAGTCAGAGATAAAACACCTTAAATATTGTTCTAGAGACTGATTAGTCCTCTCAGTTTGGCCATTAGTTTCAGGATGAAAGGCAGAGGAGAAGGACAGATCAATCCCCAACTTTTTACAGAAGGCTCTCCAAAACAATGAAACAAATTGTACCCCTCTGTCAGAAACAATATTGACAGGGACCCCATGGAGACGCAGGATGTGTTTGACAAACAAGGTAGCTAACGTCTTAGCATTGGGTAGTTTCTTGAGGGGCACAAAGTGGCAAATCTTACTGAAGCGGTCTACTACAACCCACACCACCGACTTGCCTTGAGATGGAGGCAAATCAGTGATAAAATCCATGGAGATATGGGTCCAAGGTCTCTGGGGAATGGGCAAAGAACGTAGTAAGCCCGCTGGTCGGGACCTGGGAGTCTTGGACCTAGCACAAACCTCACAAGCGGCGACGTAGGCCTTAACGTGTTTAGGCAACCCAGGCCACCAATAGTTTCTGGCAATGAGGTGCTTGGTACCCAGGATGCCTGGATGACCAGATAGTGCGGAGTCACGATTTTCCCTAAGTACCCTTAGCCGGAATTGCAGGGGAACAAACAGCTTGTTCTCAGGAAGGTTCCCGGGAGCTGAACCTTGATCAGCAGCAATTTCAGAGACTAAATCAGAATCAATAGAGGAAATGATTATACCTGGAGGCAAAATACAAGCAGGATCTTCCTCCGAAGGAGGGCTGGCCATGAAGCTACGCGACAGTGCATCAGCCTTAATATTTTTAGACCCAGCCCTATAGGTAACCAAAAAGTTGAATCTGGTAAAAAATAACGCCCATCGAGCTTGTCTCGGGTTTAGCCTCGGGGCAGATTCTAGGAAAACCAGATTCTTGTGGTCAGTAAGGACCGTTACCTGGTGCCTAGCCCCCTCCAGGAAGTGGCGCCACTCTTCAAATGCCCATTTAATGGCTAAGAGTTTGCGGTTGCCAATATCATAGTTACTCTCAGTGGGCGAAAACTTCCTGGAGAAGTAGGCACAGGGACGGAGATGGGTGAGGGACCTGGTACCCTGGGACAAGACAGCCCCCACTCCCACCTCGGACGCGTCAATCTCCACGATAAATGGCTCCATTTGGTTGGGCTGAACCAACACCGGGGCCGAGATAAAGCACTTCTTCAGGACCTCAAAAACTTGGACAGCCTCAGGAGGCCAGCGGAGGAGATCAGCACCCTTGCGAGTGAGATCCGTAAGAGGCTTAGCGATGACCGAGAAGTTAGCAATAAATCTCCTGTAATAATTAGCGAACCCCAAGAAGCACTGTAACGCCTTCAGGGAGGCAGGTTGGACCCATTCCGCCACAGCCTGGACCTTGGCGGGGTCTATGCGGAATTCATGAGGACTGAGGATTTGACCCAAAAATGGTATCTCCTGCACCCCAAACACACATTTTTCGGTCTTCGCAAACAGTTTGTTTTCCCGAAGGACCTGGAGCACCTTCCTGACATGCTCAATGTGGGAGGACCAGTCCTTGGAAAACACAAGTATGTCATCAAGGTACACTACAAGAAATACCCCCAGGTAATCTCTTAAAATCTCATTTATGAAATTCTGGAAGACCGCGGGAGCATTACACAACCCAAAGGGCATGACGAGGTATTCGAAATGACCTTCGGGTGTGTTAAACGCAGTCTTCCACTCAACCCCCTCTTTGATGCGGATAAGGTTATACGCCCCCCGTAGATCAAACTTAGAGAACCATTGGGCTCCCTGAACCTGATAAAAGAGATCAGGAATCAAAGGAAGGGGATACTGGTTCCTTACAGTGACCTTATTCAAGTTACGGTAGTCAATGCATGGCCTAAGACCACCATCCTTCTTCCCTATGAAGAAGAAGCCAGCACCTACCGGAGAAGTAGAGGGGCGAATGTAACACTTGGCCAGGCATTCCTGGATATACTCTCTCATGGCTTCACGTTCGGGACAAGAGAGATTAAATATCCTACCCTTAGGGAGCTTAGCTCCTGGTACCAAATCGATAGCGCAATCGTATTCTCTATGAGGAGGTAACACTTCGGAGGCCTCCCTAGAGAAAACATCAGCGAAGTCCTGAACAAACTCAGGTAGCGTGTTCACCTCCTCAGGGGGAGAAATAGAATTAACAGAAAAACATGACGTCAAGCATTCATTACCCCATTTGGTGAGATCCCCAGTATTCCAGTCAAACGTGGGATTATGCAACTGCAACCAGGGAAGGCCTAAAACCAAATCGGACGATAATTCCTGCATCAACAGTACAGAGCACTGCTCCAAATGCATGGAGCCAACAAGGAGTTCAAAAACAGGGGTATGCTGCGTAAAATAACCATTAGCAAGAGGAGTGGAGTCGATACCCACTACCGGGACAGGTTTAGGCAAATCAATCAAAGGTATAGCTAGAAACATAGCAAATTCCACAGACATGATATTAGCAGAAGACCCTGAATCCACGAAGGCACTGCCGGTAGCAGACCTACCACCAAAAGAGACCTGAAAGGGAAGCAAGATTTTATTACGTTTCATATTTACGGGAAATACCTGTGCGCCCAAGTGACCTCCCCGATGATCACTTAGGCGCGGAAGTTTTCCGGCTGCTTATTCTTACGCCTAGGACAGGTGTTCACTTGATGCTTGTCATCCCCACAATAGAAGCAGAGACCATTCTTCCTGCGGAACTCTCTACGTTGTTGGGGGGACACGGAGGCCCCGAGTTGCATAGGTACCTCCGAGTCTTCCTTGGAAGAACGAAGCAACGGAACCTCGGGAGGCATCATGGGGGAGTCAGAGGAGAAAACACAAAAACGTTCAAGTTGTCGTTCCCTGAGACGTCGGTCAAGTCGTACCGCTAAAGCCATAACCTGGTCTAGGGAGTCAGAAGAGGGATAGCTAACTAGCAGGTCTTTCAGGGCGTTCGACAGACCCAACCTAAACTGGCACCTTAAGGCAGGGTCATTCCACCGAGAAGCTACGCACCACTTCCTAAAGTCAGAGCAATACTCTTCAACAGGTCTCTTACCCTGACGTAAGGTCACCAGCTGACTCTCGGCAAAGGCACTCCTGTCAGTCTCGTCATAAATGAGTCCGAGAGCAGAAAAGAAAAGATCAACGGAGGAAAGTTCAGGGGCGTCAGGAGCCAAGGAGAAGGCCCATTCTTGGGGCCCTTCCTGGAGCCGGGACATAATTATACCCACCCGCTGGCTCTCAGAACCTGAGGAGTGGGGCTTTAAGCGAAAATAGAGCCTACAACTCTCCCGAAAGGAGAGAAAAGTCTTCCGGTCCCCTGAGAACCGGTCAGGCAACTTGAGGTGGGGTTCAAGAGGTGAGGTGAGGGGCACTACCATGGTAGCATCAGGGGGTACCCACTGAGGAAGCCAAAGATAGCGAAACGCGCGTTGGGGTTGTACTGTGGACCTTCCAGCACGGACATATCGTGAGACTCCCACCTTTTAATGGGTAAGACAGCATCACTATAACTGATCACCATACAAGTACTGAGTTTCCCTATGTCACTATATTTTGGCCAGGCATTTATCCACTGTTGCCACATAAACATTAGGACATCGAGAACTAGCAGTATATGACCCACTTGGTTGAGATATTCTATATCTCTGCCCTAATATACCACTCCTTTGTTGAATTTTGTCCTGTGCTGTATTGTATACCACGGTATTAGTACTAGAGTCTTCTTATGATGTGTTTTTAAATGTATGTTATTTTCTATCAATAAAATTTATATATTCTTGTATACTTAGACGCTATAGCTCTCTTCCTTCGGTATGGTTCTATAATTATGGAGCAGTCTATTTGATATAATATGGGGGGAAGTTGGTTCTCCAAACTTTACCTAGCCTGTAACCAACATATGCTTAGAGTTTATCTATCCCTATCTGCTATTGCAGCAGATAGGCGCTGCAATGTAGATTACAGTAACGTTTTTATTTTTTTAAAACGAGCATTTTTGGCCAAGTTATGAACATATTTGTATTTATGCAAATGAGGCTTGCAAAAGTCCAAGTGGGCGTGTTTAAAGTAAAAGTCCAAGTGGGCGTGTATTATGTGCGTACATCGGGGTGTTTTTACTACTTTTACTAGCTGGGCGTTCTGACGAGAAGTATCATCCACTTCTCTTCAGAACGCCCAGCTTCTGGCAGTGCAGACACAGAGTGTTCTCGAGAGATCACGCTGTGACGTCACTCACAGGTCCTGCATCGTGTCGGACGAGCGAGGACACATCGGCACCAGAAGCTACAGTTGATTCTGCAGCAGCATCAGCGTTTGCAGGTAAGTAGCTACATCGACTTACCTGCAAACGCTGATGCTGCTGCAGAATCAACTAGCTTCTGGTGCCGATGTGTCCTCGCTCGTCCGACACGATGCAGGACCTGTGAGTGACGTCACAGCGTGATCTCTCGAGAACACGCTGTCTGCACTGCCAGAAGCTGGCCGTTCTGAAGAGAAGTGGATGATATTTCTCGTCAGAACGCCCAGCTAGTAAAAGTAGTAAAAACGCCCCGATGTACGCACATAATACACGCCCACTTGGACTTTTACTTTAAACACGCCCACTTGGACTTTTGCAAGCCTCATTTGCATAAATACAAAAATGGTCATAACTTGGCCAAAAATGCTCGTTTTTAAAAAAAATAAAAACGTTACTGTAATCTACATTGCAGCGCCTATCTGCTGCAAGAGCAGATAGGGGTTGCAAAATCTGGTGACAGAGCCTCTTTAAGGGACTTTAAAGAGAAAATACTGTCTATGTTCAGGCTATATCCAGTTACCCCGGAACAAAAGGTGGAGATAGTAATGGGTTAGTTAGGGGGTGCAGCTTTAAGAGAAGTCAAGTCCTTGCCTCACAGGGAAAAGAAAACTGTTGAGCAAATACTTGAAAGATTGAAAGCCATATTTAATACCAGAACGAGATCAGAACTTAAAATGCGGTTCTTTGGGAGAAAAAAACAGCCGCATGAATCTTTGAGAGACTTTGCCCTTAGTCTACAAGAAGCTTTGCATGCACTTAGACAAGCTGATCTCACTGAAGCTAATAGTGCTGATAAAACCTTGAGAGAACAATTTATTGAAGGTGTTATATCTGAAAGTACCAAGTTACGGTTAAGAATGCTCTCTTTAGATCTCTAGATTTTAAAGAAACTGCCGTCCAAGTACTGAACTTGGGGACGCCACCAAGACCCGTGTCAGTACACACTGGACATGCTGATCAGTATAGAAGCCCAGGAGATGTGTATAAAGGCATGAGTGCCCCCCGAAAATGTTGCAATTGTTTGTGCTAAACCCGTTGTTGCTCAGTGTGCCCAGCTACAGGTGCAAAAAGCTACAGAAGAGATTCATGGCCATGTTGCAGAGCTTAACAAAGGCCTTGCTTTCCTGTACAAAGAACTCAAGGAGTTGAAGCAGCAGCTAAAACAACATGATCATCCTTGGTTTGTCAGAGATATCCCATCCTACCACCAATGGGAAAACAACTACTACAGATCAGGTAGGAGACCCACCGACCAATTTGATTCTCTAGGTCAACCAATCTGCAGGAGATGCAATAGAGGTGGCCATGTTGAGAGAGTATGCCCTCAGTTAAACAGGAATTTCCTGAGGCCAAGGACCAACCCTGAGGAAAAGAATGCATAGGTCCAGATCATTCCAACTGGGGCCTGAAATATGTTGGACATCGCCCCATCATCCCCATCACCATAGATGGCATCCCGTTAGCTGCTTTACTTGATACCGGCTCGCAAGTTACCACCATACAGCTGCCACAGTTTGAACGCTACTGGAAATCTGATCAGTTGATCAACCTTCCTTCCTCCGAGCTGAACATTATTGGCAGTAATGGTCAACAAGTCCCTCACTGCGAGGCTTCAGTTAAAGTGGGCGAAACTGAATTACCCCGGCAAGTTGTCATTGTGGTGGATGTGAAAGAACATGATTTCCCTCCTGTAGTTCTGGGCATGAACATTCTACAGAATTGTTTTTAGGAAGTCATAGACGTCATGAACTATGCCCTCAAAGCAGCGCCACCCTCCCAGAAACGACCTATCCATAAAACGCTACGCCTGTTAGTGGGTCACCAGAGATTAATCAATTCAAGAGGAGAGATAGGCCCAGTCAGTATTATTGATACCACACCTGTGATCCTGCAACCCCGTACAAAAATGATGATATGGTGCAAAGCAAAGATGGGACTTCAGGGTCAAGACTACGACGTCCTTGTGGAGCCAAATCCATTCAAGGAAGATACAGCTGTTGTTGCTGCAAGAAGCATAGCTACTGTGACCAATGGCAGAGTTCCAGTGCGACTACTGAACTGTAGTGGCCATGCTGTGACCCAACCTAAGTACACTGTTGTCGCCAGGTTGAACAGACTCTGCTATCAAGGTGTCCTCCCACATAAGGTGTTGCAGTGCTCCACCCAACTTGAAGTCCGCCCTAACGCAGACACCAAGAAAGAGTGGTGGCAAGAACTTGATATAGGGACAGAAGATATTCCCATCAGCCAAAAAGAAGGAGCTCTGAGTTTTGCCCAAGAATATCAAGAAATATTCAGCAAATTCCTTTTAGACTTCGCAAGAGTAAGCACGATGGAACACTTTATTTCAATGGGAGCCCATCCTCCAATCAAGGAGAAGTACAGGCCTATTCCACCATTCATGTACCAACCAGTCAAAAGGATGTTGCAAGAAATTAAAGACGCCAACGTAATTAAGGACAGTCGCAATCCTTGGGCCGCACCAATCGTTCTTGCGAGAAAGAAAGATGGGAGCATTCGTCTATGCGTAGACTACAGAAAGCTCAATCACATCACTCACAAGGATGCCTATCCTCTTCCCAGAATTGAAGAAGCCCTGACAGTCAGGGGCGTAACTAGGAAAGACTGGGCCCCATAGCAAACTTTTGAATGGGGCCCCCCTCCCCTGGGTGTCACACAACACCCCCTTGTAGATAGTGCCTTTTTTACAGCCCCCCCTGTAGATAATGCCATACAGCCCCCTCTGTAGATAGCGCGATACATCCCCCTGTAGATAACGCCATACAGCCCCCCTGTAGATAACCTCTTACAGCCCCCTGTAGATAACGCCATACAGCCCCCTGTAGATAACGCCATACAGCCCCCCCTGTAGATAATGCCATACAGCCCCCCTGTAGGTAACGCCATACAGCCCCCCCTGTAGGTAACGCCATACAGCCCCCCCTGTAGGTAACGCCATACAGCCCGCCCTGTAGGTAACGCCATACAGCCCCCCCTGTAGGTAATGCCATACAGCCCCCCCTGTAGGTAACGCCATACAGCCCCCCTGTAGGTAACGCCATACAGCCCCCCCTGTAGGTAACGTCATACAGCCCCCCTGTAAATAACGCCATACAGCCCCCCTGTAGGTAACGCCATACAGCCCCCCCTGTAGGTAACGCCATACAGCCCCCCCTGTAGGTAACGCCATACAGCCCCCCCTGTAGGTAACGCCATACAGCCCCCCTGTAGGCAACACCATACAGCCCCCCCTGTAGGCAACGCCATACAGCCCCCCCTGTAGGCAACACCATACAGCCCCCTCTATAGGTAACGCCATACAGCCACCCCTGTAGGTAACGCCATACAGCCCCCCCTGTAGGTAACGCCATACAGCCCCCCTGTAGGTAACGCCATACAGCCCCCCTGTAGGTAACGCCATACAGCCCCCCCTGTAGGTAACGCCATGCAGCCCCAACCCCCACAAAAAATCCCACCTACAGTGTGTCCTACAAAAGACATGTATCCCCTGTCCTGTGGATATCCTGTGGATAGGGGATACATGTCTTTTGTTTAATGGCAAAGCGGGGAGATACCTCCCTGCTCTGAAGTAGTATTCAGTGGCGTCACGCTGTAGCAGCCATAGAGGCTGCTAGCGGAGCCTCCGGCCATGGTGGGGGCTCGTGCCGGCGGGCGACACGGGCCCCCTCATGCCGCGGGCCCCGTAGCAGCCTCTACGGCTGCTACAGTGGTAGTTACGCCACTGGCTGCTACGTACATGTACGTGGCATGTCGTTAGGGTGTTAAAGGGGTCCTCTGGACATTTCTTATTAATGGTCTATCTTTATGATAGGTTATCAATATTAGATCGGCAGGGGTCCAACTCCCGGAACACCTGCCGATCAGCTATTTTGATGGGGCCGTAGAACTCGTCGCCTTGGCCTCTTCAGTGTCTACCAGGCACAACGCCGTACACATCGGTAGCAGCTGCGCCTGGGATTGCAGCTCAGTCCCGTTCACTTAAATGCAATCCCAGGCGCAGTCGCCCCGTGTGTGTATGGTGTTGTGCTTGTTAACTGGGAAAAGTCAGACGAACGCTATGGTCCCATCAATCACGGACCCCCACTGATCTGATATTGATGGTCTATCCTAAGGATGGGCCATCAATATAAAATGCCCAGAGGACCCCCTTCTTTAATGTAATGTGTGTGAGGTTTGAAGTTATATAACGTAGCAGAGGGCAGGGCCAGGCAGGCATCAGTATATGTGTTAGGGGGAATTCACACTGAGTTTTTCAGCATGCTTTAAAAAAACGTGTAAAAAAACAGACGAAAACGGATGCGTTTTTTCCAGCGAGCGCTAAAACCGCTCACGGGAACAAGCGACTTGCCCCTATCTTCGTGCGTTTACGTCTCTGACCTCCCATTGACAATAAGAGGCAGAGAAATTTGCCCGCGGCGCTCAATGTCCGTAGCCAAAAAACACGGCAAACAGCGTGCAGGCATGTGAAAATCTGCCTCAAAATTACAGAAGGAACTTTGAGGCATATTTTTCTGCCTGCAAAAAACAGTTTGAACAGGACCTTAAGGCTTCAGTATAGGTGTTAGGGGGAGTTCACACTGAGTTTTTTGACGCGGAAACCGTGGCAAAAAACGTCCGAAATCCATGACATTTTTCCAGCGAGCAGTAAAAAACGCCTGCGGGAAACAGAAGCGTATGGCTATGTTCACACAGAGTTTTTTGCCGGAGGAATATCTGCCTCAAAATTCAGTTTGGAAGTTTGAGGCAGATTTTCCTCCCCCTGCACGCCGATTTTCGCTGTGTTTTTCACCTGTGGCCATTGAGCGCCGCGGGCATAAAACACCGCAAAATACGCTTTCTCTGCCTCCCATTGAAGTCAATGGGAGGTCAGAGGTGTAAACGCCCGAAGATAGGGCATGTCGCTTCTTTTTCCCACGAGGCAGTTTTACTGCTCGCGGGAAAAAGACGCCGACGCCTCCCATTGAAATAAATGGGAGGCATTTTCGGGCCATTTTTGACGAGTTTTGCGACGCGGTTTCCGCATCAAAAAACTTGTCAAAATACTCCGTGTGAACATAGCCTAATGCCCTTTCTTCAGCCGTTTCTGTCTCCGACTTCCCATTGACAACAATGGCAGGCAGAAAATGCATTTTTTGCTGCGTTTTTCTGCCCACGGCCCGATGGCCGAAAAACGTCACAAAAAACGCAACGAAAAACGCGGGAAGTGTTCAAAATATGCCTCAAAATTCCGGAAGGAATTATGAGGCAGATTTTTCAACCTAAAAACGTTTCCCTTCTCCCATGAACTTCATGTACCTGTCCTCTGCATCTGCAGTCTGCACGTCCTCCACCCGTCCTATGAGATACTAGTCCTCCGCCCGAAGTCTCGCGTCGCCCTTTAGCTCCGCCCCCTGTCCTCTCCCCTGCCTGAGCGCTCCTCCTACCACCTATCGCCTCCTATGCAACTGTGTGGCAGACTATCAGTGCACAGTGAGCAATGCAGCGGCTATCACCCGGCCCCCGGACACCCCCCGTGTGACTATCACCGGGCCCCCAGCCCCCCCCAGATGCCTAGTGTAACGTTAGTGATGCTACTACTAGGCATAATGTAATGTGCCTGTCAGGGCGACACGGGCCCCCCCATGCCGCGGGCCCCGTGGCAGCTGCTACGGCTGCTACTGTGGTAGTTACGCCACTGCTGACAGTGATGAAGTCAGCATCTTATTTCTCAACCCTTGATCTCACAAGAGGGTACTGGCAGGTACCAATGGCCCCAGAAGACCAAGAAAAAACTGCATTCACTACTCCCATGGGCTTATTCCAGTTTAATTGCATGCCATTTGGAGTCTGCAACGTTCCAGGAATGTTCCAGAGGCTCAAGGAATGCTGTTTAGGCCACAAAAATTTTTAAACTGTACTTCTGTACTTAGACGATGTGATCATTTACTCTAAAACCTATGAAGACCACCCTCAACATCTGACCAAAGTCTTTGAAGTCCTCGACAAGCATGGCCTCAAAGTTAAACCGTCTAAATGTCACTTGCTGAAATTCAAGGTACAATACCTGGGACATGTCTTGAGTGCAGAAGGAGTCATCCCCGACCCTGATAAGATTGCAGCTGTGAAAGACTGGTCTATCCCTACCACCATACAAGAAGTCAGAGGATTTCTTAGCTTTTCAGGCTACTACCGTAGATTTATCAAAAATTTCACCCGAGATGCTAGCAAGACAGGTCTAGGAGCAGTGCTAGCTCAGACGCAAGATGGTGTAGAGCGAGTCATTGCTTACGCAAGCAGATCATTGTGGCCAACTGAGAAAAATTACCAGAACTATGGCTCCTTCAAATTAGAATTCCTCACATTAGTGTGGGCCGTCACAGAAAAATAAAAATACTACCTACCTACTCCCTTTCGTCGCTTTTACCAACAATAACCCACTGTCCCATTTACAGACTGCACGTCTAGGAGCTCTAGAGCAGAGGTAGGCATCTCGCTTGGCGAACTACCAGTTCATCCTAAAGTACCGGGCAGGAAGATCCAACGCCAACGCTGATGCTCTATCCAGGGTGCCCACTGCAGAAGAATCCTACCATAATGACGACAAATGGGAAGAAATAGAGATGCCTGCATTCCATTCCTTCATTGCTAAGCAGCAAGTGCAAAGGGTTCAGGTCCCTCCATCTCAAAACCCTGAGTGAACAGGAACCCATGCTGGGCTGAAATTCAAAAAGAGAGTAAGGCCCTGCAAATCTTACACAAATTACTTGAGTCGGGAGCATCAAAACTTCAGTTAACCGACAAGCAATCTGACCCTGAGCTCAAAAGGCTGTGAAGACAGAAGAAACGGCTGCTTTAACAAGGTGGAGTACTAGTCTGACGCACATTAAATCCCTACATGCATGAAAGAGTATTTCAGGTGGTTGTGCCAGGACAAGATGCCAGCCTTGTCCTGGAAGCCTATCACAATCAATCAGGGCACATCAATCAATAGTTACACCCGCCAGCCCATGACCGTGCCAAGTGTCGACTCATCCTCACTCTATACTCCCAGTTCTGGGATACTGCACCGGTCACAACTCTCTTACAGGATCGGTATCTGTGCACCTATTATAACATTTTGAGCAGCACAGAAGGAAGACAGTGTGAATGGGTACCTGATGGTAATGAGTCAATGGTGACGATACCCTGAAATGGTGTCTCCCCAGTAATAACTAAATTTCTAGTAATGAAATATTACAGAAACATTAAGAATATATGTGCAATAAATATAATACATCATACACTACAAAGATATATAACATGTATCCCTAATTTGTTTATAGGCAGTAAGGATAAATAAGATATGAATTTAATTATTAGGTGGATTATAATAATATTTTAGTAATTCTTACTGCCCATATTCTACATATTCTTTATAATGCCACTAAATACTGTACACACTAACAATGCAGTCATATATAGTGTAGACATGAACATTGTCATCATATATACTGTACACATGAATGTTCGTAAATACTGTACACATGAACACCACTATATACTGTACACACCAACAACATAGCCATATATACTGTACACAAATAACGCCACTATATACTGTGCATGTGAATAATGCCACCATGTATTGTATACTGTAAACATGAATAACATCACTATATACTGTACACACCAACAATGTAGCCATATATACTGTACACAAGAACAACAATACTAAAGTCCAAAGTAGAACACAAAAGGAGCTGCACAGCATGAGGTAATGGGTGCTGGAAAATTCTTTCATTGAGAAGGTGAAACCTTGCCGCCTATGCACTGGGTGAATAAACACCTTTGAATTTATGCTGGTGTGCTACCTCCTTTCCTTTGGGTGACTCCTGAGGAACTCTGTTTGGCTCTGAATAACAATACTATATACTGTACGCTCAAATAATGCCACCATATACTGTATACATTAATAATGCTACTACATACTGTACATATGAATACTGCCACCATACTGTATATTGTATACTGTACACATGAATAACACCACTATATACTGTACACACCAACAATGTAGCCATATATACTGTACACATGAACAACAATACTATATACTGTACACAAACAATGCCACCATGTATTGTATACTGTACACATGAATAACACCACTACATACTGTACACACCAACAATGTAGCCATATATACTGTACACATGACTAACTATACTATATACTGCACACATAAATAATGCCGCCATATATTGCATACTGTACACATGAATAACCCCACTATATACTGTACACACCAACAATGTAGCCATATATACTGTACATATGAATAACACCACTATATACTAAACACGCCAACAATGTAGCCATATATACTGTACACATGAATAACAATACTATATACTGTACACACCAACAATGTAGCCATATATACCGTACACATGAATAACACCACTATATACTGTACACACCAACAATGTAGGCATGTATACTGTACACATGAATAACAAGATTATATACTGTACACATAAATAATGCCACCATATATTTTATACTGTACACATGAATAACACCACTATATACTGTACACACCAACAATGTAGCCATATATAATGTACACATGAATAAAATGACTATATACTGTATACATGAATAATGCCACCATATATTGCATACTGTACACATGAATAACACCACTATATACTGTACACACCAACAATGTAGCCATATATACTGTACACATTAATAAAATTACTATATACTGTATACATGAATAATGCCACCATATATTGCATACTATACACATGAACAACACCACTATATACTGTACACACCAACAATGTAGCCATATATAATGTACACATGAATAAAATGACTATATACTGTATACATGAATAATGCCACCATATATTGCATACTGTACACATGAATAACACCACTATATACTGTACACACCAACAATGTAGCCATATATACTGTACACATTAATAAAATTACTATATACTGTATACATGAATAATGCCACCATATATTGCATACTGTACACATGAACAACACCACTATATACTGTACACACCAACAATGTAGCCATATATACTGTACACATTAATAACACCACTATATACTATACACACCAACAGTGTAGCCATATATACTGTACACATGAACAATACTACATACTGTACACACTAAGGCCTCATGCACACGACCGTGCTCGTAATTACGACTCGTAATTACGAGCACGGGCGGGCACGGCCGGCCGAGGGCAGCCGGCCGCTTTTGCGAGCCGTGCTGCCATTATAAAGTATAGCAGCACGGCCCGTAAAATGAAAAAATAGAACATGTTCTATTTTTTTAACGGCATGGGCACCTTCCCGTGAGAAAACGGGAAGGTACCCGTGACTAACAGAAGTCTATGGGCCCGTTATTGCGGGACGTAATTACGACCCGCAATAACGGGTGTTTTTACGGTCGTATGCATGAGGCCTAACAATGTAGCCATATATACTCTACACATGAATAACACCACTATATAGTGTACACACCAACAATGTAGCCATATATACTGTACACATGAATAACAATACTATATACTGTACACATAAATAATACCACCATATATTGTACACTGTACACATGAATAACACCACTATATACTGTACACACCAACAATGTAGCCATATATACTGTACACGTGAATAACAATACTATATACTGCACACATAAATAATGCCACCATATATTATATACTGTATACATGAATAACACCATATACAGTGTAGACACCAACAATGTAGCCATATATACTGTACATATGAATAACACCACTATATACTATACACACACCAACAATGTAGCCATATATACTGTACACATGAATAAAAATACTATATACTGTACACACAAAGGCTGGGTTCACACGACCATGTTACGTCCGTAATGTACGGAACGTATTTCGGCCGGAAGACCCGGACCGAACACAGTGCAGGGAGCCGGGCTCCTAGCATCATAGTGATGTACGACGCTAGGAGTCCCTGCCTCTGCGTGGAACTATTGTCCCGTACTGTAATCATGATTACAGTATGGGACAGTTGTCCTGCAGCGAGGCAGGGACTCCTAGCATCGTACATCACTATGATGCTAGGAGCCCAGCTCCCTGCACTGTGTTCGGTCCGGGTCTTCCGGCCGAAATACGTTCCGTGCATTACGGACGTAACATGGTCGTGTGAACCCAGCCAAACAATGTAGCCATATATAGTGTACACATGAATACCACTATATACTGTACACACCAACAATGTAGCCATATATACTGTACACATGAATAACAATACTATTTACTGTACACATAAATAATGCCACCATATATTGTATACTGTACACATGAATAACACCACTATATACTGTACACACCAACAATGTAGGCATATACTATATACTGTACACATGAATAACAATACTATATACTGTACACATGAATAATGCCACCATATACTGTATATATTGTACACATGAATAATGCCACTCTATACTGTACACATGAATAATGCCACCTTATACTGTACACATGAATAATGCCACCATATATACTGTACACATGAATAATATCACAATATGTACTGTATACATGAATACTGCTTCTATATATAATATACACATGAATAATGGCACTAAATACTATACACATGAATAATGCCACCATATATACTGAACACATTAACCTAAGACACAATGCCACACAAATAGGGCACATGCTGCACACGCGTCACTCACACCTAGGACATCGACATACATTGGGGTTCATAGGCGTGGCGTCCGCCGTTTTGACGGCAAAAATAACACAACATTTAGTGCTATTTTTCACGAAAAATCTGACTTAGGCCAGATTTACACGAGCGCATGCGTTTTGCGCGTGCAAAAAACGCGGCATTGAGCGCAAAAGGTACTTAACAGCTCCGTGTGTCAGATGCGTATGATGCGTGGCTGCGTGATTTTCGCGCAGCCGCCATCATTATGACACTCTGTTTGTATGTTTGTAAACAGAAAAGCACGTGGTGCATTTCTGTTTTCATTCATACTTTTAGAGGGACATGACCCTTAAAGAAATAGTATACTGATGATATACAAGAGTACAAAAGTCTTTATTAAATATATTGAACAATGACATAATACAGGATAAAAGAGGAACCATACACGGAAAAAAGTACAGCAGGGTCAGATGGAACAGACCATGGACAAACAGAGTCAACCATCCAAGGATAACTAAATACACATATTCAAATAACCCACAGGAAGGAGAGTAAAGGTGGGCACAAAATAGCCAAACCCACATGTAATCAAAATGCTGCCTAACTAGTAAAAAATATTATCTAAGTAGACTAGAAGAGCCCTATAAGAACATGAAGGCACAGATGGCCAAGAGGCTCAAACTACCACTAGCTGATCGTAATGCATAAATTATGTAAGGACTAAAGGCCAGCACATACCCTGGGACATGATTTAGAGCGGTGTAAACGTTTCCAAAATGGATGGATGGGTGAACGCCTCGACGCGGTTTCGCCCTGTAGACCGGCTTCGTCAGGAGGCTCACTTCTAGTCTACTTAGATAATATTTCTTACTAGTTAGGCAGCATTTTGATTACATGTGGGTTTGGCTATTTTGTGCCCACGTTTACTCTCCTTCCTGTGGGTTATTTGAATATGTGTATTTAGTTATCCTTGGATGGTTGACTCTGTTTGTCCATGGTCTGTTCCATCTGACCCTGCTGTACTTTTTTCCGTGTATGGTTCCTCTTTTATCCTGTATTATGTCATTGTTCAATATATTTAATAAAGACTTTTGTACTCTTGTATATCATCAGTATACTATTTCTTTAAGGGTCATGTCCCTTTTTTTGGTTCGCTTTTAGGTTGTCTGCTATATTGAGGGACCCTTGTATACTCCATTGTTTTGGTGTGAGGTTTGTTTAGGTTGTTCATTCATACTTTTTACTGCGGTTGCGCGAATCACGCGCGTCACACGGAAGTGCTTCTGTGTGCTGCGCGTGATTTTCACGCACCCATTGACTTCAATGGGTGCGTGATGCGCGAACAACGCACAAATATCGGACATGTCGTGAGTTTTACGCAGCGGACGCACGCTGCGTGAAACTCACGGACAGTCTGCACGGCCCCATAGACTAACATAGGTCCGTGCGAGGCGCGTGAAAATCACGGACGTATTACACGCTCGTCAAAATAAGCCCTTAAAGAGGCTCTGTCACCAGACTTTGCAACCCCTATCTGCTATTGCAGCAAATAGGCGCTGCAATGTAGATTACAGTAACGTTTTTATTTTTAAAAAACGAGCATTTTTGGCCAAGTTATGAACATATTTGTATTTATGCAAATGAGGCTTGCAAAAGTCCAAGTGGGCGTGTTTAAAGTAAAAGTCCAAGTGGGCGTGTATTATGTGCGTACATCGGGGCGTTTTTACTACTTTTACTAGCTGGGCGTTCTGACGAGAAGTATCATCCACTTCTCTTCAGAACGCCCAGCTTCTGGCAGTGCAGACACAGCGTGTTCTCGAGAGATCACGCTGTGACGTCACTCACTTCCTGCCCCAGGTCCTGCATCGTGTCGGCCACATCGGCACCAGAGGCTACAGTTGATTCTGCAGCAGCATCAGCGTTTGCAGGTAAGTAGCTACATCGACTTACCTGCAAACGCCGATGCTGCTGCAAAATCAACTGTAGCCTCTGGTGCCGATGTGTCCTCGCTCGTCCGACACGATGCAGGACCTGTGAGTGACGACACAGCGTGATCTCTCGAGAACACGCTGTGTGTCTGCACTGCCAGAAGCTGGGCGTTCTGAAGAGAAGTGGATGATACTTCTCGTCAGAACGCCCAGCTAGTAAAAGTAGTAAAAACGCCCCGATGTACGCACATAATACACGCCCACTTGGACTTTTACTTTAAGCACGCCCACTTGGACTTTTGCAAGCCTCATTTGCATAAATACAAAAATGGTCATAACTTGGCCAAAAATGCTCGTTTTTTAAAAATAAAAACGTTACTGTAATCTACATTGCAGCGCCGATCTGCTGCAATAGCAGATACGGGTTGCAAAATCTGGTGACAGAGCCTCTTTAAGCTGGGATAGAGTGTCCAATGCAGATGTGAACAGAGCCTAATTCCCCTGCAGCTACTGGGGCTGTTGGTTTAGTGTAGACAGTACGGGTGAGTTCACATGTAGCGTAAATAAATACTGTCGATTTTCTGCAACAGATTTTGTTGCAGAAAATCTGCAGCATAATACAGTAGCAGCAGAGTGGATGAGATTTGGACAAATCTCATCCACACGCTGCGTAATTGATAAACGGAAAAACGCTCAGAAATTTACCTGCGGTGTGGTTTTTTAAGCCGCAGCATGTCAATTGTATTTGCCTAATTGCTGCTTTTTTGCGGGTTTTCCCCATTGAAATCAATGGGAGATAAAACCTGCAACAAATAGCAGAACTTGTGCTTTTATGCGGCGGAAAAGCTGCGATTCCGCCACAAGGCAACTCATAAAAAAAGTCTTACACTTACCCAGAACTGCTTCTTCATCCAGGCTGGCCTCCTGGGATGACATTTCAACCCATGTGACCGCTGTAGCCAATCACAGGCCGCAAGGGTCGCATAGCATAAAACGTCATCCCAGGAGGCCGGGCTGCAGGAGAGCAGAGGGACACGTCGCCATGGCTATGTAAGTATAATTCTTTTTTTTACAGCGCACCACGATTTGATGCGTTTTTTGCGCGAAATTCCCTGTGGCGCCCAGGGCGGATACGCTGTGTGCTTTTACGCAGCATATCCGCCCTGTATGAACAAGCCCTTATAGAGAGAGTGGCATGGCTGAGCGGCTTCTGCGTGCCAGGTTTAGTGGCTGCTTATTGGCTCAGTAGTGCCATTCTCTCTCTTATCTAATGAAATCTTTGAAATCTGCCATTGGGGTGCCACCATCAAACAGTGATCTGACCAGTGCTGGGCTGGTGGACTAACTCTTTCCATCTAGGGAGAGAAAGCACTGCTTCCTCTTTGCCGCTGGTTGTTGCTCGATTATACATCCCTCTTCTCCCCCTTGCCAGCTCTGAACAGCGGCTGCGTTCAGATAAGCTTGATTAGACACCCAGTGTGAAAAGGAACATAACAATAATTAAAGGACGGCCTGGGATCAAGAAAAGAAAAGCCAAAAGGGGGGATATGACATAAAATAATAAAAGATGCATTACTTACCTTTTAAATCCCCTGCAGCTCCTGTGCTGCAACTCCATTGATCCCTGATCTTTGCTTACTGAGCTGCAACGATGACGTCATGACGACACACATGACAGGTGCAGCCACTGCTGAGGCCAATAATTGGCTGCAGCAGTCATGTGTGTCAATACTGCTTGGTAAAAATTGATTGGAAGGGATCACTGGAGCGGCGGAGCTAGATTTAAAAGGTCAGTAAGGCTTCTCTTATGTTGGTATGCAATCCCACCCCCATGCAGCCTGTTTTTTTTTCTTGATCCCAGATAATGCCTTTAATGAGAACTGTGTGAGGGCAGCCAACCAGCCCACTGTGCACCGACACATCTGGCATTTGCCAGCTGGCCAGTCCAGCCCCGGAACCTCCAACCCACACCACACCTGTTTCCTCGCTCAGGTAGTCTGATATGCCTCTACTCTTAAAAGAAAAGCAAGAAAAACCTGCTCAGAAAACCAATTCAAATTTAGAATAAAATTAATGCAAATGTATACAGACGTACAGATCTCATATACATCTGTATACATTTGCATTCATTTTATTCTAAATATGTATGTGTTTTATGAGCAGGTAAATATGTATGAATGACATTATGTACTGTCACAATGCGGGATGTGGACCCACTGGGCCGTACCGCGTAGTGGCAGCTGGCCAAACAGGTATAGTACAGAGTCTATAGTCCAGAAAGGGTACCTGTGGCAACTCGGACAGTAGCAAGGCAGGCTTGGCTGGGACCAGGCAGCAGGTAGACGTCAGGCATGGAGTAGCAGAACAAGCGTGGAATACAGCACAACAAGACAACAGCTCAGCACGGCACTTGACCAGGATAGCACGGGATACAGGATACAGGAACAGGGAATACTTGGGAACTGGAAGACACTAGAAGACCATTTGCAAGAAAAACTTTGGGTAACGAACAATGCTCAGCCAAAGAACAAGAGGGCAGAGCCCTTTTATAGTCCAGTAGCATTCTGGGCTTGATTGCAGACTTCCTGCTATTATGCGCGCACTAGCCCTTTAAGACCACGCACGCGCGGGCGGGCGCGCCTTCCGGGAGATAGTATCAATACCAGGAAGTGGGTGCCAGCGCCTCACAGGGGGGCGACGCTGCACAGAACTCACATGTCCATGGCCGTCGAGGGGTAAGTCAGAACGACGGGGCGCGGCCATAGATGTTACAGTATCCCCCCTCTTACGCCTCCTCTTCTTGGGACCAGAGCAGGAGAGACACTTCCTCACGAGGACAGGGGCATCGATGTTCTCCTCTGACTCACAAGACCTCTCTTCTGGACCGAATCCCCTCCAATCCACCAAATAAAACGTGATTCCTCCCACCTTCTTGGTGGCCAGAATCTCCCTTACTTCTAAAGTCCCTGATGAGCCGCCAGGTGCCACTGTGGTACTAGGAGTCCTTGAGTAGCGGTTCAGGACCATGGGCTTCAGCAAGGAGACCTGGAAGGAGTTAGGGATCTTGAGGGTAGGAGGCAGCTGCAGCTTGTAAGACACCAGGTTCATCTGTAGCAGGATTTCGAAGGGTCAGAGAAACCTAGGAGCAAATTTTCATGACGGCACGCTCAGCCGGATATTCTTTGAAGACAACCAGACCTTCGTACCTGGAAGAAACTGAGGAGGATCCCATCTTCTAGTATCTGCCTTTCTCTTTATGCGGTCCACCGCCAGCAGGATAGAAGATGGGGTCTGTTGCCATATTTGCAGAAAGTCCCTGAAGGTAGAGTCAGCTGCAGGCACCTGGGACATAGTAAAGACAGGAAGAGTTCTATGAGGGTGTTGGCCATAGACGATGAAGAACGGACTGGAGGTGGTGGACTCACTAGTGTGGTTATTATAGGAGAACTCTGTCCACAGGAGCAGCTGCACCCAGTCATCATGCCGTCTGGAAAGAAAGTGACGCAGATTGTTCTCCATAATCTGGTTAACCCTCTCGACTTGCCCATTGGATTGGGGATGATAGGCTAAAGAGAAGTTCAACTTTACACCGAGGAGACCACAGAGTGCTCTCCAAAACTTCGAGGTGAACTGGACCCCTCGATCCGAGACAATATGCAGAGGCAAGCCGTGCAGACGAAAGATGTGTTGAATGAAGAGGTCGGTCAATCCGCAGCAGGAGGCAGACCAGTCAAGGGAACAAAATGAGCCATTTTAGAAAATCGATCCACCACCACCCAGATCACACTGCAATCTGCAGAGAGAGGGAGATCTGTGACAAAGTCCATTGCAACATGCTGCCGGTGAGCAACGGGCACAGGCAGTGGTTGGAGCAGACCAGCTGGTCTGGAGTGGGCAACTTTATTTTCTGCGCATTCCGTACATGAGGAGACAATGTCCATGACATCTTTAGGCAGCATGGGCCACCAGAACTGACGGGCGATTAGATCTTAGCTCTTACGAGCAACCGCGTGACCTGCCAGCTTGGAACTGTGACCCTAGCAAAGGATTCTTCCTTTGTCTGCCAGACATACAAAAGTCCTTCCCGTAGGAATGTCTCTAACTTGCAGAGGGTTCACAGAGAAGATGCAGGAAGGATCAATAATATTCTGTGGGGACTCCACAGTGTCCTCTGTTTCAAATGACCTAGACAAGGCATTGGCCCTCACATTCTTGTCGGCAGGTCGGTAGTGGAGTTCGAACCGGAACCGAGCAAAAAACCACGACCACCTGGCTTGACGAGGATTCAACCGCTGAGCCGTCTGTAGATAGGTTAGGTTCTTGTGATCCGTGAAGACCAGCATAGAATGGGCTGCGCCTTCCAGTAGGTGTCGCCACTCCTGCAGAGCCAGCTTGATGGCCAGTAACTCCTGATCCCCAATTGAGTAGTTGTGCTCTGCGGAAGAAAACAGCTTAGAATAGTAGCCACATACCACAGTCTTGCCTTTCGAACCTTTCTGGAACAACAATGCACCACCACCAACAGAGGAAGCGTCCACCTCAAATGAAAACTGTAGGGATACATCAGGGTGGTGAAGAATAGAGGCTGACGTGAAGGCTTTTTTTAAGGATTCAAATGCAGCTTCTGCATCCGGAGTCCACACCTTGGCATTCATACCCTTTTTAGTGAGGGCAGAGATGGGAGCTGTCAAAGACGAGAAGTTGGGAATAAACAGCCGTTAGAAGTTGGCGAATCCCAGGAAGCGTTGTATGGTCCTTAAGCCTTGGGGGCGTGGCCATTCCAAGACAGCCTTTACCTTCTCAGGGTCCATCTTGAGACCCTGATCGGAGATGATATAACCCAGGAAGGGAAGAGACTTTTTTTCAAACACGCACTTCTCCAGCTTGGCATAAGATGATTCTCCCTTAAACGAAGCAACAACTGGCGGACATGACACTGATGAGTTACTGGATCTGGGAAAAAATCAAAATGTCATCGAGATACACCACAACACACACATAGAGGAGATCACGAAAAATGTCATTGACAAATTCTTGAAACACCGCGGGGGTTTTACATGGGCCGAAGGGCATCACTAGGTATTCATAGTGCCCATCACGTGTATTAAATGCAGTCTTCCACTCGTCACCTTGACGAATCCGGATCAGATTGTAGGCCCCCGGCAGGTCCAATTTAGAAAAAAAATTTGCCCCCCGTATGCGATCAAACAGTTCCGAAATCAAAGGCAATGGGTACCTGTTCTTCACCGTGATGTGGTTGAGGCCTCGGTAGTCAATGCAGGGCAGGAGGGATCCATCTTTCTTCTTGACAAAGAGAAACCCAGCTCCGGCCGAGGATGAGGATTTACAAATGAAGCCCCTCTCCAGATTCTCCTTAATGTAGACAGACATAGACTGAGTCTCAAGAAAGGAGAGAGGGTACACTCTCTACCGCGAGGAGGGGACAAATCAGGAACCAAGTCGATAGGACAATCATATGCTGGATGTGGCGGCAAGGTCTCTGCTTCCTTGTTATTGAAGACATCAGAGAACATAGAGTAACAAGAAGGCAACCCTGCCAATGACTGATGCGGAGGAGACTGCGGTGGATGGATATGACCCAGACAGCGGTCTAGACACTTGGGACCCCACTGGAGAACCTCTCCAGAGTTCCAATCCAGGACTGGGGCATGCAAACGGAGCCAAGGCAAATCCAGCAGCACGGGGTTGACGGCCTTGGGCAGGACAAACAGGGAGATGAGCTCAGAGTGAAGAGCTCCCACTTGAAGTCTCAATGGCTTGGTCACAGACAAAACTGGGTCAGGCAATGGCAGTCCATCTACCGAGGCAACGATCAACGGCCTTTCCAGCAGGACAGTGGGCAACTGAAGAAGATCCACAAGGTCTTGGGAGATGAAATTGGCTGCAGAGCCAGAGTCAAGGTAGGCAGAGACCGGATGGGGCTTCTCGCCAGCAATGATGGTCATGGGAATGAACAGTTTGGAGGACATGTTCTCGATTAAATGCAGTAGCACCCAGGGTTGTCTCTCTAACCAAACCTAGGCATTGGGGTTTTTTGGCTTCTGAGGACACAGACGCATGACATGTCCAGCGAGGCCGCAATATAAACAGAGTTTCTCTTGAATGGACAATTTTAGCCGATCCACCTGCATCGGAACATCGGGCAAAGCAGTAGAAGGCGGCAGAAGGGGTTGCTGGAAGTTGGGCGCCAGTCTAGGAAGCCGTCGCTCCTGTTGACCCTCATAAGATCTTTCCCTGAGCCTTACGTCCACCCGAGTAGCAAGCAGAATGTAACGTCTATGGCCACGGCCCGTCGTTCTGACTTAAACCTCGACGGCCGTGGACATGGTCATCCTACCTGTGTGCAGCGTCGTCCTCCTGTGAGGCGCCGGCACTCACTTCCGGACATCGAGACTACCTCCGAGCTTAAAGGGCCAGTGCGCACATTTTGCAGGAAGTCTGCAATCTAGCCCAGGATGCCCTGGGCTATAAAAAGGGCTCTACCCTGTTTCTCTTTGCCAGAGCGTTGTTTGTTACCCGAAGTTTGTCGTGCTAATGGTCTCCCAGTGTCTTCCAGTTTTCCAGTGTACCTTGTTCCTGTATCCCGTATCCTGTTTCCGTGTTACCCAGTTCTAGTGCCGTGCTGTGCTGTTGCCGTGTTGTGCTGCAATCTACGCCTGTTTTGCTATGCCTCATCTGACGTCTTCCCGCCGCCTGGTCCCAGATGAGCCTGCCTTGCTACTGTCTACGTTGCCTCAGGTATCCTCACTGAACTATTGAACTATGTACTTTACCTGTTTGGCCAGCTGACATCCCGCTACGCGGTACGGCCCAGCGGGTCCACACCCCGCATCGTGACACAGAATCAGGTCGTCCAAGGCAGGTGGTAGATCTCGAGCCTAAAGGTCTCGGGCGATAGACCATGCCAGAAGGATGCTACCAAGGCCTCATTGTTCCAGGACAGTTCTCCTGCCAGGGTCCGGAACTAGATGGTGTATTCGCCCATGGAGGTGTCCTCCTGGCGAAGGTTAAAGATAGCAGTGGCTGCCGAGGAGACTCGTCCTGGGTCCTCGAAAACGGTAAGGAATAACCACACGAACCCCTGGAAGTCTTGGGTCTCGGGTCCCTGACGTTCCCAGATTGAGTTCGCCCATGCCAGGGCATTGCCAGAAAGTAGTGACACGATGAAGGCGATCTTGGTTTTGTCCGACAGAGATACTTGGGTAAAATGGATATGGCATTTAGTTCAGAAACCCCCTGCACGTACTTGCGTCTCCATGGAACCGAGAAGGTAATGGCAGCGAGAACCGAGGATCCGAACCGGAACTGCCAGGAGGTGTAGCAGGAGGGTCGAATGGAGGAGCTTGCATAGGGGCAGGAAGGGAAGTAGCTACCGTCCCTAGCTGCTGTGCCATGGAGTCCACTGCCACAAGAAGTTGATCCTGTCTTGCTCTGAGATCCTGCAGGTCCGCCTGCATGGCTTGGGAGGGTGACATGCCCTTGAATTGACCAGCGAGGTCCATGGCCTGAGCGTACTGTCACGATGCGGCGTGTGGACCCACTGGGCCGTACCGCGTAGCGGGATGGCAGCTGGCCAAACAGGTATAGTACAGAGTCTATAGTCCAGAAAGGGTACCTGTGTCAACTTGGACAGTAGCAAGGCAGGCTCGGCTGGGACCAGGCAGCAGGTAGACGTCAGGCATGGAGTAGCAGAACAGGCGTGGAATACAGCACAACACGACAACAGCTCAGCACGGCACTTGACCAGGATAGCACGGGATACAGGATACAGGAACAGGGAACACTTGGGCACTGGAAGACACTAGGAGACCACTTGCAAGACAAACTTTGGGTAACGAACAACGCTCAGGCAAAGAACAAGAGGGCAGAGCCCTTTTTATAGTCCAGTAGCATTCTGGGTTTGATTGCAGACTTCCTGCAATTATGCGTGCACTGGCCCTTTAAGACCGTGCACGCGTGGGCGCGCACGCCCCCCGGGAGACATTCTCGATACCAGGAAGTGAGTGCCGGCGCCCTACAGGGGGACGACGCTGCAGGGAACTCATATGTCCATGGCCTCGGCCGTCGAGGGGTAAATAAGAACGACGGGCCGCGGCCATAGATGTTACATGTAGTTTGTCTTTTTATATTGACTATGTATGGATTTTTTTTCGTATATTAACTAGTTAGTGACCATGTTTTCACGGCGGTCACTGACCGGCCTTTGGCTAGACCGCTTGTAGGTGGGTGCTGTTGTAGTAAACAATAGATACGACACCGCTGCTGGTTTAACTTTTTACTGTAGACAATCAGATTAGGATATCTTCTTCTTTAAAACATATAACTTCAAGTAACAAATGTCTCCATAGATGGGCGCAGGAACACGGGCATGTGGCAATCACTAATGGCAGTTTGGGACGTTGAAGTGCGTGGCTCAATATCTATTTTGTCTCACCCGAATGGTGAAGGCTCTGGTGCCATGGCCTACAGTACGGGATCTATGCTTCCTTGTCCTTAATCAGCGGGGGGGGGGGGACAAGTCCAGTACCTGCGCTCCTCAGATCCGTCTCTCTCTTTCCTGGGACCGCGTCCAGGGTCCGGCTGCTGCAGCTTCTGACTCAGAGCCGCTGGACTGATGCACGGCTGGAATGCTGCACGGCTGGACTGCTGGGCTGCTGTACTGTTGCACAGCTGGGCAGCTGTACTGCTGGGCTGCTGCACGGCTGGACTGCTACTGTTGGTGGCTGCAGGGTTGCTGGGCAGCTAGTGCTGGTGGCTGCGGGGGTTGATGGGCGGCTAGTGCTGGTGGCTGCTAGCAGTGCCGCACCTGCCATGAGGCGAGGTGAGCCGACAATCTATCGAAAATGGGGGGCAGCATTTTTAGCCAGGGATGGACTGGATCGGGGGGAGGGGGCATGCAGACTTAGCAGACATGCCGCATGATGGGCACATCTGTAACACTCCTCCTCCTCCTCTCTGACGCTGTACGTAGCGCGCGCCGCCAGAGAGGAGCAGGTCTGCAGGAGGAGCGGTCGAGCGAAGAGGAGAAGTGACGAGACACACGAGGTACGTTCCTGCGTTAATTCGGTCGGCCGAAGCTGCTGGGACCGGGACCCGGGATTATACTGCAAGGCGGGTCTGGGCATTTTACTGACAGCCAAGGGCTCTATGGGGCTGGAATAATCCATCCCATAGGGCCCTCACATCACTATAATAGAAGGATAGGGGTGCTGCGGGGGGGGGGGGGTCTGAGCGTCTGACTTACTGCAGAGGGCTCTATGGGGGGGATTCTGCCCCCCATAGAGCAGTCAGTCAGATGTTTTGACCCCCTTAACCTTGCAGTATAGTAACTAGTCAGGGTTCTATGGGGGGGATAATTCCCCCCTATAGAGCCCTCTGCTGTCAGTAAAACGCCCAGACCACCCCTTGCAGTATACTCCCGGCCCCCCAGCGTTGGCCGACCTCTTTAAAATTAGATGGGGCAGGAAGCTGAGCGCAGTATAATCCTTCCCCATAAACATGCTCCCGCTAATTCAAATGTGATCGGCCGACGCTGAAGGGCGGGAGATTCTGGCATCAGGAAGTTGCAGGGTCATAACAGGTTATGGTGTAGATTCCTACTCCAACCCCGATCTCCTTCTGGTCATACCTCATACACCGGGAGTTCAGGATCGATGCGCTTGATCACCACGTATTGTTTTCTTTCCCATCGGGGGTTCCAGCTTACCCCCACGTGTCGCCCGGTGGTTCCGGACCAGTACCCGATCTCTCGGATGAAAGATTACATGTCGTCTAGCTCGGTTCGGATGTTGCTCTTTGGAGCCAACTTTGTCCAACCCTGCCTTTCGCGATGTTCAACCACCTCTGATGTTCTTGCACCCACTCAGCGGGGGATCTGTCCACGTGAGACCCTGGGGTCTCCCACAGGAGCACTAATGGCAACCGACTAGGACGACCGAACATCAACTGATATTTGGTGTATCCCATAGTGCGGTGTGTCATGTGGTTGTAAGCCCACACCAAGTCATCTACGTACTCGGGCCATCGTTCCTGTTTCTCCTCTCTGAGAGTTCTCAGCAGACCAAGCAGCGTGCAATTAAATCTCTCACAGGCCCCTTTACCTTGCGGGTGGTAAGGAGTCGTCCTCGATTTCTTCATCCCATGTAGAGTACAGAGCTCTCGGATGAGTTGTGATTCGAACTTCGGCCCTTGATCGGATAATAACCGTCTTGGACACCCATATGGGCATAGGACGTATTTCCACAATGCCGTGGCTGTTGTCGATGCCATCTGATCCTTGGTGGGAATTACCACATCCAATTTGGAGAAGTGGTCGACACACACTGGGGCATATTTATGACCCGACGTGACTTCTTGGATGGCCAAAAAGTAAACTGACAGCAATTCCATCGACTCCCCCGTCTTAATGACCATAGGTTCCTCACACTGTTCCGTAGCTTTGTGCACAACGCAGGTCGCGCATTCTTCACATACGCGTCTGGTTACTTCCTCTAATTCTGGGGAGTAGAAATGATTCTGGATCGATTGGAAAGTTTTGTCCGCTGCAAAGTGGCCTCCTTTTTCGTGCTCCCATTTGCATACCAACTTCACATCTGCTTCTGGCAACACCAACTGCCATAGTTCCCGGTACTCCTGCGGAGCCCACACTCGGCGATACAGGACTCCATCTCTCAGCTCCAGCCGCTCCAGCTGACGGGCCAAGTTCCGTACTTGCGATGTTAGTCGAGAGATAGCCTTCCAATGGGAACTTGGAAGGCTATCTCTCGACTGGTGTTGGCCCTTTTCTTTATATTACCCATTCTGCTGCCCTCTTGATGTCTTCGTCTATCCGTTGACGTTTCTCCCATTCGGGTTGGTCATACATCTCAGACATTGTGATAGTCACCTGTGTCTGTTGTACCTTCTGATCAGACGCCAGCCGCTTCCAATAACTGTCACCGACTTCATTGAACATCAGTCCATGCATATCTTGTAGGACGTTCATGCCGATGATCACGGGTTCCTCTGGTCGAGCACAGTTATGGACCACCACTATGCCATCCCGCGGAAACTCTCCTCCAAAAACTTCCAGCGGCAGCCCGGTGACCCCAGCGATAGGGATTGGAGGGCTATTGGCCGCCGTTAGCTCTATCCTGGGTACCTCTAAACTCTGTTGGTTCTGGAACTTGTCACGGAATAACTGGTAGGTCATGGTCGTAACTTCGAATGTATTTGTTCCTATTCCCCTACCTCTAGTTCTGCTTTTCATTCTTGTGTTTTTTTTCTTCGAAACACGCTCGAGCGTTATTATGCAGACAGACCTGTGTCTATACCTCACTGAGTATTGACACAGGTATGTCATTGAAGCATATGCAGAGAATGAACGGTGCGGGCATTAAGGAGGCTGTGAACCAATAGGATGCCTCAAACCCGGGACTTCTGACGTACACACGGACGTTTCCGGTAGGCGCGGCCATCTTGCTTCACCTCGAGGCAGCGACCGGTAATTATGTGGCGATATACAATTATACATTTACATCTGGGATCCCTGATTTGGATACTCCATGATTGGTCGGCTCCTCCCTTAAAAGTGGTACATGCACTGTCCAATGCCACCCCCAGACGAAGGCAGTTGCGCCGAAACGCGCGTTGGGGCAGACATCTCGCTGTGCACTTTAGCCTGGACTTAATATGGGTATGTTCAATTGTCATCACTTGTTGTGAACATTTTCTATACATCAGCACTGTCTATTTCCCTGCTGTGTTATTTATACGCATTTGATTACTCATTCTTAGACCATTTTACATGGCATACACTTTCATTACTTGTAACCATTAGGGTAACATATAGCTTGCAGACGTATCCAGTGCCAGGTCATGCCACCAGGCATTTAGTATCTATATTCACATGGCTTATTTACCCTGTAAGTTGCATGGCTTGTATGTCTCTTTTAACCTGTTGGTTTATGGATTCTTTTTTAATCATTGTATATTCATGTGTTATCTTCAATAAAGTATTTTTCTATTTTCTCATATTTCTAGTTCATTGGCATCCTCTTTTTTAGGTTATATATTTATGCTTTGGATGCTTTGTGGGTACACGCCCCAGGATCTAGCTCACACTTGAATATATGTTTGCTGACGGCTGCATCCTACTTCTTTTGAGCTATCTAGATCCATGCTGTGCTTTTTTGGTTATATTATATATCTTGTAGGACGTTCATGCCGATGATCACGGGTTCCTCTGGTCAAGCACAGTTATGGACCACCACTATGCCAGCCCGCGGAAACTCTCCTCCAAAAACTTCCAGCGGCAGCCCGGTGACCCCAGCGATAGGGATTGGAGGGCTATTGGCCGCCGTTAGCTCTATCCCGGGTACCTCTAAACTCTGTTGGTTCTGGAACTTGTCACAGAATAACTGGTAGGTCATGGTCGTAACTTCGGAATGTATTTGTTCCTATTCCCCTACCTCTAGTTCTGCTTTTCATTCTTGTGTTTTTTTTCTTCGAAACACGCTCGAGCGTTATTATGCAGACAGACCTGTGTCTATACCTCACTGAGTATTGACACAGGTATGTCATTGAAGCATATGCAGAGAATGAACGGTGCGGGCATTAAGGAGGCTGTGAACCAATAGGATGCCTCAAACCCGGGACTTCTGACGTACACACGGACGTTTCCGGTAGGCGCGGCCATCTTGCTTCACCTCGAGGCAGCGACCGGTAATTATGTGGCGATATACAATTATAGATTTACATCTGGGATCCCTGATTTGGATACTCCATGATTGGTCGGCTCCTCCCTTAAAAGTGGTACATGCACTGTCCAATGCCACCCCCAGACGAAGGCAGTTGCGCCGAAACGCGCGTTGGGGCAGACATCTCGCTGTGCACTTTAGCCTGGACTTAATATGGGTATGTTCAATTGTCATCACTTGTTGTGAACATTTTCTATACATCAGCACTGTCTATTTCCCTGCTGTGTTATTTATACGCATTTGATTACTCATTCTTAGACCATTTTACATGGCATACACTTTCATTACTTGTAACCATTAAGTTAACATATAGCTTGCAGAAGTATCCAGTGCCAGGTCATGCCACCAGGCATTTAGTATCTATATTCACATGGCTTATTTACCCTGTAAGTTGCATCGTTTGTATGTCTCTTTTAACCTGTTGGTTTATGGATTCTTTTTTAATCATTGTATATTCATGTGTTATCTTCAATAAAGTATTTTTCTATTTTCTCATATTTCTAGTTCATTGGCATCCTCTTTTTTAGGTTATATATTTATGCTTTGGATGCTTTGTGGGTACACGCCCCAGGATCTAGCTCACACTTGAACATATGTTTGCTGACAGCTGCATCCCACTTCTTTTGAGTTTTCTAGATCCATGCTGTGCTTTTTTGGTTATATTATATATCTTGTAGTTCATGCTGATGATCACGGGTTCCTCTGGTCGAGCACAGTTATGGACCACCACTATGCCAGCCCGCGGAAACTCTCCTCCAAAAACTTCCAGCGGCAGCCCGGTGACCCCAGCGATAGGGATTGGAGGGCTATTGGCCGCCGTTAGCTCTATCCCGGGTACCTCTAAACTCTGTTGGTTCTGGAACTTGTCACGGAATAACTGGTAGGTCATGGTCGTAACTTCGGAATGTATTTGTTCCTATTCCCCTACCTCTAGTTCTGCTTTTCATTCTTCTGTTTTTTTTCTGTTTTTTTTCTTTGAAACACGCTCGAGCGTTATTATGCAGACAGACCTGTGTCTATACCTCACTGAGTATTAACACAGGTATGTCATTGAAGTATATGCAGAGAATGAACGGTGCGGGCATTAAGGAGGCTGTGAACCAATAGGATGCCTCAAACCCGGGACTTCTGACGTACACACAGGTTTGAGGCTAAGGGGTTAAACGTTCACGATCAAAGGAAACTTAAATTGCTACCATTACAGCAGGAGCTCGGCTGTCATGAGGCGCCCAAGCACCCGCTCCAGCCTGCACGGGAGACCTGTAAAATGGTGGCGGCCTAGCCTAAGGCCCGTTAGTGACCGCCGTGAAAACGCATTCATTCTCTGCTTATGCTTCAATTCCGGCACCATTTACTTCACTTTCATTCTATCCCTCAGTGCTCGTGCGCTGAGAAATAGCATGAAAACGAAGTAAATGGTGAAAAATGCGGGCATTGAAGCATAAGCAGAGAATGAACGGCGCGGGCATTGAGGAGGCTGTGAACCAATAGGATGCCTCAAACCCGGGGCTTTTTACATATACCCGGGTTTGAGGCATCCTATTCATTTACAGTCTCCTCATGCCCCATTCATTCTTTGATTATGCATCAAATTTGTTAGTTTCCGTTCACATAGCTCAGTGCTCGTGCACTGCCCGCCGCAAAAATTGTGTCTCCCTGAAAAACCCCTTTAACATATTAAATGTAGAGAAAGACACTATCATAAAATTTCAATTTGCAAGTAAATATTTCAGTTTGAAATATAACACACTGGTATTCCACCACCCAAATTGGCACTTTTCTGGGAATAGGATATGACTGTAATATTGTTAATGTAGATGTCATACTGTAGCAAGTGCATATGGTTATAACTCAGGGTTCCTATGGCGAGCCATACAGCAGGGGGTGGTGAGCCACATGTGGCTCCCGAGCCACTGGTAGGGACCACTGCTATAAGGTATAACTATACTATGGGCCATTTACTGTAAATGATCACTGGACAGTCACATAATAATTAAAAAGTTAAATCACCTGTACAAGCGATTGCTGCAAAAATAACCTGCATCTGGAAGATCCCACTGCTGACAAGCTATCGTCCTGACTCATGATGACAAAACTGACATGATGAAGATGAAAGAGTACTCGATCTCTGTAACAAGATTATCGAAAGTACCAGCCAAGAAATTGTTTACAAGAAAAATTGCGTCTGAATAATGGTCTGAAAAATTAATTGCGATTCGAAAGTGCCCCGGTTGTTTAGAAAAGTCGTGTATGACACTCTGAGGTCTTCTAGAACTGTAAACATCCCTTTTCAAGCTCCTTAACGTCAAGACAACATTAGTTATGTCAAAGTGACAGCAAGATGTATGGCTATTGAACAGATGTTAGCCGATGGGGACAAACAGCCTGTTTAGAAACACACTGCACTGTTAGATTTTTTTATACTTTGTCAAATTAAAAAATGGTCCAAAAAGCATCCTTTTTAGCAATAAGATATATGCAAAACAACTAATGACATCACGTTTGTGACGAATGTATCAGCAGGGAGCGGCACACTATCAGCACAGGGATTTAAATTTAAAATCAAATTATTTTTTTTTTAAATATGTCACTAGGACACAGACTAATGTATAACTGCTTGACGCAGAAAAATACACCAGTTTTTGATAGCACTATTATTAGCAATAAGATATATGCAAAACAAGGAGTGACATCACGTTTGTGACGTCTGTATTAGCTTGGCAGTGGCGCGCTATCAGGACCAGGATTTAAATTATTTGAAAAACAATAGTCACCTGGACAAAGACTGAAGTATAGAATTGATGTATAGAATTGAAGTATAACGGCACTGTATAAATGCGTCACGCAGAATAATATGTCAATTTTTGGTGCCACTATTAGATATATAGAAAACAATGAGTGACGTCACATCCGTGACGTCTGTGTCAGCAGGCAGCGGCACTCTATCAGCACAGGATTAATATTATTAAAGAAGTTTGTGAATGATGCCGTGAAGATTGGTGATTCACAAATTAATGTAAGAATTGTATAGCTGCTGCAGCACTCACTCGTAGCAATGGCTGCCTGTGCCTGCCTAACTAACACGATGCCACTGACTGACTCCTGTCTCTCTAAAATCTATCTCTCTATCAACTTATTGTAAATCTATCTATTCTCTTTTCCTCATTATGAAACACATTTATTGACACTAATCCCATGCCTCCCAACTTTCACGTATTGCAAAGAGGGACACATTTTTTCCTTGTTAAACCACATCTTTAACCCCGCCTAATCCCCACTCATACACACCCAGTTCAGCCCACATAGTATCATGCTCCAATAGTGACACCCACACAGTATAATGCCCCCATGTAGCCCCCACACACAGTATAATGCCCCATAGCTGCTCCCATAAAGTATAATGCCCCCATACAGTATAATGCCCCATAGCTGCCCCATACAGTATGATGCCTACATAGATGCCCCCAAACAGTATAATGCCCCCATACAGTATAATTCGCCATAGTTGCTCCCACACAGTATAATGCCCCATAGCTGCCCCATACAGTTTCATGCCCCATAGCTGCTCCCAAACAGTATAATGCACCCATAGCTGGCCCCAGACAGTATAATTCCCCCATAGCTGCCCTCATACAGTATAATGCCCCCAAAGCTGCCTCTATACAGTAAAATGCCCCCCCATGGCTGCCCATACAGTATAATGCCCCATAGCTGACCCTATACCCAGTATAATGCCCACATAGTGCCTCCTGACAAAACAGGACAGTAATATCACCCGTGTGTAGATATTAACAGTGCCACCCCCCCCCCCCCCCCCCCAAAAGAAAAAAAACAACTCACAAGACCTATATGATTCCTAAATGCTAAAAAGAAAAGCTTCACGTTTTTATAGCTTGTCATGGTATGGACTAAATGGAAATTCTGACCTTTTCATTGCTGGCATTATTAGATCAGCTGTATTGTGTGGAGGAAATAAAAGGTCCCACAGAACCTAGCTCTTTATCATTGCCTCTCTGCCTTGTGGCTTCAGAGCAATGGGTCAGAGGTACTTCATTCATGTGGAGTAGTGTGTGTGGGTTGCTGACTGTTTGACATTTGTGAATGAGATGTGTCCTCTGTATCCTAAAACCCAAATCATTCCAGACGTTGCAGTGTGAGTGTTTAGCTTGCTCACTGATCCTCTTTGTGCACCCCAAAAGGGAAATTATACAGAGTTGATTTTTAAAAAGAAGCTCTTTATTTTTAAGAAAGACATATATGAGAATTCTTTAGTCTTTGAAGTTGGGGGGGAAGTACCACTGTCAGTTTTAGGGTATGTTCACACGGCCAAATTTCAGACATATACGAGGCGTATTATGCCTCGTTTTACGTCTGAAAATACGGCTCCAATACGTCGGCAAACATCTGCCCATTCATTTGAATGGGTTTGCCGACGTACTGTGCAGACGACCTGTTATTTACGCATCGTCGTTTGACAGCTGTCAAACGACGACGCGTAAAAATACAGCCTCGTCAAAAGAAGTGCAGGACACTTCTTTGGACGTTTTTGGAGCTGTTTTCTCATAGACTCCAATGAAAACAGCTCCAAAAACGGACGTAAAAAACGCTGCGAAAACGGCGCGAAAAACGCCGCGAAAAATGCGAGTTGGTAAAAAAACGTCTGAAAAGCAGGGTCTGTTTTCCCTTGAAAACAGCTCTGGATTTTCAGACGTTTTTGTTGACTACGTGTGAACATACCCTCACAGAAACAAATCTGATAATAGTATCATCAAATGACATTATTTAAATCAGGCTTTTATTACAAAAAAATTTTTTGTGACTACCCATACAATTTTTTTTTTGGAAGAGTGGAAAAAGCCGCTACCAGACTCCTCCGGCCACAGTTAATCTCCTGCGGGAAGAAAGGATTTGGCATGTTGAAATCGAACAACTCCCGGGACATCACTATACAGATAACATAGTGTGCTGGTCCTAACAAAATCAGCAGGTTGTCTCATTGTCAACTAATGTGTATGGACACCTCACGGCAGGAAAGTAGCACTATATACACAGATAAGCAGATAAGTCTCTGTATGCATCTCCTATGTTACTTCCTGATCTCTGGGAAGAAAGCTGTATTCCATTACTTCCTAGAAACTGTAATAATCTATTACATTTCTCTGAAAATTGTTTCCCATTCATTTCAGCTACCATAATACATTTGCAGTAGTGTCTATAGAGGAAATACAGAAAAGAAGGTGTGTCTTCAATATAGCCGACTCCATGGAAGTTTTTAGAAAAAAAAATTCGGGCTACAAGTAACAACAAGTAATAAGTCCATGAACTGTTGAGCTACTTTGTGAAACTGTGACACCTCGACCAAATCGTGAGCTGCACAAATTATAATTGTACCCACTCTAGGGTGCAGTCACACGCAGCAGATTTTGTTGCACAAATTTCTGTGACTGAAAGTCAGTTAAGTTATCCGAATGATTTTGTTTCTGCAGCAAGCAAATTGATTTTTTTAAGTTCTATTCTGATGAATGGAACTGATTTTCACACCCTTAGAAAGGGGCCTAGCTAGGGGGGTCAGGCCTGGCGGCACAGGCATAGTTGCCAGCAGTCCAGAATTTGCTGGAACTATCCGAAATTCAAAAAGGGAGGGCTGTGTGGCTGTCCCAAATTCACTATCTACAAGGGAGGGCTTTGTCTACAAGGTGGGGGGTGTGGCACTATCATCTAGGGGGAAGTGTGGCACTATCTACAAGGTGGGCTATGTGGCACTATCTACAAGGTGGGCTGTGTGTCACTATCTACAAGGTGAACTGTGTGGCACTATCTACAAGGTGGGCTGTGTGCCACTATCTACAAGGGGGGGCTGTGTGGCACTAGCTACAAGGGCGGGCTGTGTGGCTGTATCTACAAAGTGGGAGTGTGGCAATATCTACAAAGGGGAAGTGTGGCAATATCTACAGGGGGCTGTGTAGACTATGTACAATGGGGGGCTGTGTGGCAGCAGGGCCGGCCTTAGCGGTGTGCGACCTGTGCCATGGCACAGGGCGCATCACTCCAGCAGGGGAAGGAGACAGAATGGACAGAGACGTCAGGTGCTTCTCCTGGAGTTGAATCCCTGATCACAGTGTCGGCAACACTGAGGAAGGGGGGTGCTATCTACAAGGGGGCTGTGTGCTACTACCTACAAGGGGGATGTGTCGCACTACCTACAGGGGGGCTGTGTGGCACTACCTACAAGGGGCTGTGTGGCACTACCTACAAGGGGCTGTGTGGCACTACCTACAAGGGGGCTTAGTGCGGCACTACCTACAAGGGGGCTAAGTGCGGCACTACCTACAAGGGGGCTAAGTGTGGTACTACCTACAAGGGGACTGTGTGGCACTACCTACAAGGGGGCTGTGTGTCACTACCTACAACGGGGCTGTGTGTCACTACCTACAAGGGGGCTAAGTGTGGCACTACCTACAAGGGGGTTAAGTGTGGAACTACCTACAAGGGGGCTAAGAGTGGCACTACCTACAAAGGGGCTTAGTGTTGCACTACCTACAAGGGGGCTAAGTGTGGCACTACCTACAAGGGGGCTAATTGTGGCACTACCTACAAGGGGGCTAAGTGTGGCACTACCTACAAGGGGGGTAAGTGTGGCACTACCTACAAATGGGCTGTGTGGTACTACCTACAAGGGTGCTGTGTGGCACTACCTACAAGGGGGCTGTGTGGCACTTGCTACATATGGGCTGTGTGGCACTACCTACGAGGGGGCTTTGTGGCACTACCTACAAGGGGGTTGTGTGGCACTACCTACAAGGGGGTTGTGTGGCACTACCTACAAGGGGGCTGTGTGGCACTTGCTACATGTGGGCTGTGTGGCACTACCTTCGAGGGGGCTTTGTGGCACTACCTAAAAGGGGGCTGTGTGGAATGTTGGGAAAGACCCCCCCCCCATGGCCGGCGGCGCCGCTAGCAGCCACTGCAGCTGCTACAGCGGTAGCGACGCCACATTCAATAGTATGTCCTTAGGACGCTGATACTATTGAACACTATAGCAGAGCAGGGAGGTATTCTCCCTGCTCTGCTATCTACTAGCGTCACTGTGAATCCCTGAAGGAGCGGAATCCCCGTGTGACCTGTGATTCCACTCCTGGACGGAGCGCTTGATATCTCTGTCTATATATGGACAGTGACATCAAGGGCAACTCCAGAAGCGGAATCCCCGTCCACAGCGTTATCAACGCTGTGACCGGGGATTCCACTCCAGGAGAAGCCCTTGACGTCACTGTCCATAAATGGACAGAGACGTCAGGTGCTTCTCCTGGAGTGGAATCCCCGGTCACAGTGTTGGCAACACTGAGGAAGGGGGTGGGGTGCTATCTTCAAGGGGGCTGTTTGGCACTACCTACAAGGGGGCTGTGTGTCACTACCTACAAGGGGGCTGTGTGTCACTACCTACAAGGGGGCTGTGTGTCACTACCTACAAGGAGGCTGTGTGTCACTACCTATAAGGGGGCTGTGTGGCACTACCTACAAGGGGCTGTGTGGCACTACCTACAATGGGGCTGTGTGGCACTACCTACAAGGGGGAATTTGTGAGTGGCAGGCTGATGATCATTTTACTGTGAGTGGGGGGCTGATGGTCATTTTAACCCTTTCACGCCGCAGCCCTTTTTCAGATTTTCATTTTCGTTTTTCCTCCCCATCTTCCAAAAGCCATAACGCCTTTATTTTTCCGTCGATATAGTACTATGAGGGCTTGATTTTTGCGGGACGCGTTGTAGTTTTTTGTAGCACCATTTACTTTGCCATATAATGTACTAGGAAACGGGAAAAAAATTATTTGTGGGGTAGAAAATGAAAAAAACACCAATTCCTCCATGGTTTTTTGCGCGCCAATTTTACGGAATTCACTGTGCAATTAAAACAACATGTTAATTTTATTCTATGGGTCAATACGATTACGTCGATACCAAATATATGTAGTTTTTTCTATAATTTTACTACTTTTACAAGTAAAAACCTAACTGTAAAAAAGGAAATTTATTTTGTTTCGCCAAATTCCGAGAGCCGTAACTTTTTTATTTTTCTGTCGATTAAGTGGTATAAGGGCTTATTTTTTGCGGGATAAGCTGTAGTTTTTAATAATACCATTTTGGTGTACATGCGACGGTTTGATCACTTTTTATTTCATTTTTTTGTGGGAGATTAGGTGAACAAAAAATAGAGATTCTGGCGTTTACAATGGTTTTTTTTACGGCGTTCACCGTGCGGGTTAAATAATGATATATTGCGATAGTTCAGCCTTTTACGGATGCGACGATACCAATTATGTTTATTTATTTAATTTTTTTACTATGCTCTAGGGGGAAAATGGGAAAAGGGGGGTTTACACACAAAAAAAACTTTATTTAACTCATTTTTACTTTTTTTATTAGTCCTCCTAGGGGACTTCAACCAGCGATCAGCTTGCACGATATACTGCAATACTAATGTATTGCAGTATATCGTGATTCTGACAGTCTCCTATGAAGCCCTGCCGGAGGCAGAGCTTCATAGGAGTACAAATATGGCGGACCTGGGGGACTTCGTCAGGCCCCCAGGCAGCCGTACTAACAAACGGCTCCCCCCGATCTCGCCGAGGGGGGGGCGTTGGGACGTTATAGAGGGTCGCGCCCCTGTTTTTAGTAATTTAAATGCCGCGATTTCTATTGAAAGCGGCATTTGACGGGTTAAACAAGAGGGATCGCGCAAAAACGGGATCGCGCTCGTAACCCGGAAGTGTCAGCCGTAACACACAGCCGACACACTCGCTCTATGGAGCGGACTCAGCCCATGAGCCCGCTCCATATTCCCCCACCCGGCGTGCGCCGTATATATACGGCGGATGGAGGGAAGGGGTTAATGTGAATGGTGGGCTGATGGTCATTTTACTGTGAGTGGGGGGCTGATGGTCTTCAAGTGGTTTCCACCTCTGACCTTCAATTGAAATTAATAGGAGTGAGAAAATACCTGCGGCACTCATTTGTGTGCTTTTTTTCCTGCGTCTCTAGCATTAGCTTCATTGGCATAAAAAATATGCAAAAGACAACAACTTAAAATACCGCTGTCAATTAAAAATTTGCCTCAATTGCAGATTGAGCGTAAGAGTGTAGTGCTTGTCTTTAAACGTTTCTGTCTTTCTCTAAACAATTTTTGGTAGGGGTGCCCTGAGGGAACTTTTTTTTTTCAGGGGTGCCTCGAGTTCGAAAAGGTTTGGAAACTCTGTACTAGGCTACAGGATCACGCTGGCCTACGCAAGGATACCGTTGTGGAGCAGCTCTGTTCGTCGTCGGAACAATTTATTTTTTTTGGGGACACTGTCTACAAGGGGGAGATGGGGTTTGTATGGCACTGTCTACATGGGGGAGGTGGGGGTTTGTTTGAATGATCTACAAGGTGGAGGTGGGGGGATGTATGGCACTGTCTACAAAGAGGAGGTTGGGGATTATGGCACTGTCTAGAGCAGGGGTCTCCAGCACGCGGCCCGCGTGGACACTATCTACAAGGGGGGGGCTGTCTGTGGTAGCCAGGGGAGGGGGCATTATACTGTGTGGAGGCCATTAAGCAGACATTATACTGTGTAGTGGCACTACAGGGGGGCAATATACTGTGTGTGGCACTTAGGGGGCATAATACTGTGTGGGCACAATTAGAGGACAAAATACTGTGTCTTTGAAGGGGTTATAATATATTATATTATTATTACAGTATACTGTATGGGGCACTAAAGGGGCATTATACTGTGTGGGGGCACTATATATGGCATTATACTATGGGGGGGCATTATACTTTTTATGGGGCATTTTTGTTATGATGGGATGGGGCGCCTAAAAATAATTTTGCACGGGGCGCCATCTATCCTAAGGTCGGCCCTGTGGGGCAGCATCTACAAGGGGGCTGTGTGGCACTATCTACAAGAGGAGGCTGTACATTATGTCGCTATATAGTCTCATTACCCTCAGTTATACAATCTGTTTTAGTCAGGCGCACTGACCTCTTTAATTTATTATTATTATTTTCTTTCAATTTATTGTTATGTTAACTGTCTTATAGAACTATATTGCTTGTAAGATGTACAGATGGTTTTATGCTCACGTTAGGCCCCATTCCGCTGGGCGTATATGTTTTTAAATACTAAAAAAGTATTGAAACGTATAGCTAGGCGTATACATAGACTATAATAGGTCAAAGGTAGACCAAATAGCATCCATTTGGTTTGGTCTATGTTTGTCGTCATGGTTTACGTTGGGATACTGTTTTTTGAAAGTACTGAAAAGCGTAGTCTGCTACGTTATTCTGTACTTCAAAAAAACGTATACGCAAAGTAAAGTTTTTTTTTAGCATTGATCTCAATGGACGACGTATGCAAACGTAATGCTATACGTTTGTTTCCGTTTACATTCAGTAAATCTATCAGTTTTTTGGGTTTTTTTTGATTTTTTTCCTATCAGTGTTCACTTTAAAAAAAAACAAAAAACATATACCTTTTTTTAGGTAAAAACTGTCAGAAACGTATACCGACTTATGAGTATACGCTAAACGTACATGCTATTAAGAAAAACAGACGTAAACAGAAAATGGTACATGTTTGTATACTTTTTCAATAGTCCACGTTTAACAAAAAAAAAAACGTATACGCCTCTGCGGTTAGCACAAACGCGATGTGAATGGGGCCTTATGTAAAAAAAATGTGAAAAAAAAATTACACCTCATTGACTGGTAGAAAAAGCAAACATTGCGAGGGGGAAGGAGCTGTCGGGCAGGGGGGGGGGCGTCAAACGGAATCTTTACACCGGGTGCAGGAGAACATAGCTACGCCTCTGCCTTAAGCCTTGTTTACACAGTGCATATTTTCTGCATATTTTGATATATTTTTAAGCCCAAAAAAATGCATGCAAAATCTGCAGCAAATCTGCACTGTGGGAACAAGGCCTTATAGTGATTTTGCATCGCTCCGGACAGCTGTAGCAAACTCTAGCTATACAGTTCACTTCTAATTTAATATTTATCTAATGTTGCCACATACTACGGTACAGTACAGAGAATGTAATCATTAATCATGATTCTTGCCCATAGCACAGCCAGGCACATTTATTGGGTATCCAGTTAATATGACACCAGTGTCTTCATTAGCATGGAGAAAAACTAAAAACCTATACATGTACCCAATATTCCAGTGAGTAACCATAATGCCACCTAACACTTAAAACAAAATTTATTTTGGCACCACTCATTTTACCATTTCTCTAAGGAAATGAGTAGCGTAAGTTTTGATCGATAGGAGTCTAGGTACCCAGACCCACACCGATCGCTAAAATGGACAGAAGGGGTCTATGGCTTCCTCTTTCTTCTTCGGCTGTGATTGGCAATCCTAGTATGACGAAACATGGTCTCACATAGAAAGCCTATGAGCGCGTAAATCAGGCTTATTGATTCAGGTGAGCGCTCCTGTTCGTTCATTTAGCAATTGGTGTGGGTCTCTGAACCGATCAAAACTTCTGACATCTCACTATGACATGTCAAAAGTTACCTGAAACGACAGTTATTCTTTAACTGATTTTGACACTTTCTCACTATACTTAAAGGGGTTGCCCAGCCACGGGACCGTTTTTCATACTGATGACTTATCCACAAGATTGTTCCGACACCGAACACTTCATACCGTGCATAACATCTGGTGACCGGAGGTAGCCGTAGCAGCTAATCGGTGCGGGTGTCGGACCCCCCACCGATCATATACTGACGATCTATCCTGTGGTCACCAGTATGAAAAACGGCCCCGTGACCGGACAACCCCTTTATTAGGTAGTCAGTTTCTCGCTTATAGAGCACTGGATCATATTCCCCTAGAAAGTCTCAGGGGCCCACAAACTCCACTGAAGGTTCTGATCCATATATAGCTGTATACAGCTCCCACTGATTCCTTTTTTTTGACCAGCAGTCATCACTAGGAATTCTGTAGCATATATAGCTATATACTGTTTCTATTGACTAGCGCCTGGAGAAGCATTCTCTGAAAAATACAAATATCCAGATACATTGAGAGAAATTCAATAATCTAAAACACGCTGGAGTAAGGTGCGCCTAATTTATTAAGAAGCACACGCCTCTTAAAAAATTAGGCTGGGTTCACACGACCTATTTTCAGACGTAAACGAGGCGTATTATGCCTCGTTTTACGTCTGAAAATAAGGCTACAATACGTCGGCAAACATCTGACCATTCATTTGAATGAGTTTGCCGACGTCCTGTGCAGACAACCTGTCATTTACGCGTCGTCGTTTGACAGCTGTCAAACGACGACGCGTAAAAATACAGCCTCGTCAAAAGAAGTGCAGGACACTTCTTTCAGACGTAATTTGAGCCGTTCTTCATTGAACTCAATGAAGAGCAGCTCAAAATTTACGGCTGTTAGAGAAGCCTCGCAAAATGCGAGGAGGAGCTTTTACGTCTGAAACGAGGCAGCTGTTTTCTCCTGAAAACAGTCTGTTTTTTCAGACGTAAAAGCCTGCTACCGTGTGTACATACCCTTAGGTGCATCTCTGGCCGTCTGCGTTCCAGAAAATCAAATAGCTCGCATAGATTGCGTTAGAATTTGCGCCTGCTTCTGGCGTAAATTATGGTAGATTTGTCGGCCGCGTAGCCCAGCCACTTGTTAGAAATGTGGAATGAGTGGTGCAAACAGAGCAAAAGTTGCAATTGTTCTGTGCAAATTGTGACTTTTGTGCCGTTTGCACCTTTTCAACACCAGAAAACTGGTAGAACAAGTAATACATTTCCCCCATTATTCTCCCCACTTCGGAAAAAAACAAACATTACAAGGGAAGTACACTTCTAAATATAGTTAAGGCAATATCTATTTGTTGCATGCCAAACATTTTAAGGTAGGTGAGTATGTCCTTCCTAATTAATAGTATCTGGCTCAAACTATTTAGATGAGAGATGATGCTGGGTGGCATTGTTTGACTACATTCCTTGATGACGATCCAGCCATCAGTTCATTGGGATCCTCAGCCTTGACTCCATATTATATTGTAAGTTAGGTCAGATAGGACTAAACCAGTCTGATTATAAACTGAGAAATCATGTTTACAAGAGAATATACACACTCATAGCCATCCTAGAGTAACATGGTTGATGGATATCAATATACCCTTTATTACTCTACACCAGGGGTAGGCAACCTTTTTTGTATGGCGTGCCGTTAAAAAAAATAAAAATCAATGATTAAGTACTAAGTACTAAGTGCAAACATGAAAGTCATATAAGAAATGTGACTTAAATCAATTAATCAGTTAATTAATTTTACATTTCAGTGTGAGCCTTGTCCCTGACTTTCATTGAAAAGATGATTCATCTGTGGTGCAAATGAGGCTAGAGAACACCAGCTAGGGGGGTGCACATAGGAGAGACTGTGGCTACTGAACACCAGCTTGGGGGCACTGCACACAAGAGAGAGAGAGTGACTACTGAACACCAGCCTGGGAGGGGGGTGCACATAGGATTGGCCGCGGCTACTGAACACCAGATTTATGTGGGTGCACATAGGAGAGACCGTGGCTACTGAGACCCAGCGATGCAGCTGAAAGAAGCAGGCCGGCTGTAATGACCGGGGGGTAGGGAAACGGACAAGTGAGCCCTAATCTACCCGCCACTCTGTCCCTGCCTACTTGCAACGACCCGCCCTAGGCGACGGGGTACAACTGGGCGGCGGTCCCTGCACTCAGTAAGTGCACGACAAACACGACAAACATACAAGGGAATACAAGCAAGGGAAAGGGGCAGTTGCCCACGGCAACACCGTGAGCAACCAGAGTGGTGAACGAGCCGAGTCAAGCCTGGAGTGTGCGAGGCACCAAACGAAGAGCAGAAGAGTAGTCAGTAAGCCAGGGTCTGTATGGAGCAGGAACAAAATAGAAGGAGCTGTAGCTGGGCCAGGAAACCACACGAAAAAGAATAACAAGCAAGGAGGAACAGGAAATGCAGGTATAAATAGACAGAGGGCGGGAGCTAGCTGAGTCTGGCCAGGCTGCGATAGGCTCTCCCACTCCTAAGCCTGCCAGCCTGAGTGGTGGAAGCTGGAGTCAGTCTCAGGGATGTAGATTCAGGTGCTGACTGATTCATTAAGGGAGTTAACCCCGAAGCTGTGCCTGGCAGATCCTTTACACCGGCGGCCATAAAGAGAAGTTGGTGGGGGCCCAAAAATTACTTTTTGCACCTGGGCCCATGAGACTATGCCCCTGAGTGGTATTATTACAAAGTGGAAGCTTTCAGGAACCACAGCAACTCAGCCGTAAAGTGGCAGACCACGTAAAGTTGCAGAGTGGGGTCACCGAGTGCTTCGGCCTCATAGTGCTGAAAAGTCACCAGCGCACAGCTGACTCAATAACTGCAGAGTTTGAAACCTTCTCTGGCGTTCTTTTATGAGGGGCCACCGGACCCTTTCTAAGTGGACCTGGCTTACTGGGGAAACGCAGGTGGAACCTCCTGACCAACACCCCAGCGTGAACATCCCGGGCGGGTACCGAAGTCCTCTCCTCGGGCCCGTAACCTCTCCAATGGACCAGGTACTGGAGGGAGCCTTGGACCATCTTGCTGTCCACAATCCTGGCCACCTCGAATTCCACCCCCTCAGGGGTGAGGACGGGAACAGGAGGTCTCCTCGAGGGAGCCAAGGACGGGGAGCAGCGTTTAAGGAGGGAGGCATGAAACACGTCGTGTATACGAAAAGACGGGGGTAACTCCAGCCGGAAGGAGACAGGATTGAGGACCTCAATGACCTTATACGGCCCAATAAACCGGGGAGCAAATTTCTTGGACGGAACCTTGAGACGCAAGTTCCTAGACGACAACCACACCAGATCCCCGACCATAAACAGGGGGTTAGCAGAACGTTTTCTATCAGCCTGAGTTTTTTGTACGCTCTGGGACGCCTCTAGGTTCTTCTGAACCTGGGCCCAGACTGTGCACAGTTCCCGATGAACGACCTCTACCTCGGGATTGTTGGAACTACCAGGTGAAACGGAGGAGGACCGTGGATTAAACCCAAAATTACAGAAAAAGGGAGAGACCCCTGACGAGTTACTGACCCGGTTATTAAGGGAAAATTCGGCGAGGGGGATGAATGAGACCCAATCATATTGACAGTCAGAGACAAAACACCTTAAGTATTGTTCTAGAGATTGATTAGTCCTCTCCGTTTGACCATTGGTTTCAGGATGGAAGGCAGAGGAGAAGGACAGATCAATCCCCAACTTCATACAGAAGGCTCTCCAAAACAATGAAACAAATTGTACCCCTCTGTCCGAAACAATATTGACAGGGACCCCATGGAGACGCAGGATGTGTTTGACAAACAAGGTAGCCAACGTCTTGGCGTTGGGTAGTTTCTTGAGGGGCACAAAGTGGCACATCTTACTGAAGCGGTCTACCACCACCCACACCACCGACTTGCCTTGGGATGGAGGCAAATCGGTGATAAAATCCATGGAGATATGTGTCCAAGGTCTCTGGGGAATGGGCAACGAACGCAGTAAGCCCGCTGGTCGGGACCTGGGAGTCTTGGACCTAGCACAAACCTCACAAGCGGCGACGTAGGCCTTAACGTCTTTAGGCAACCCAGGCCACCAATAATTTCTGGTAATGAGGTGTTTGGTACCCAGGATGCCTGGATGACCAGATAATGCGGAGTCATGATTTTCCCTAAGTACCCTTAGCCGGAATTGCAGGGGAACAAACAGATTGTTCTCAGGAAGGTTCCCGGGAGCTGAACCTTGATCAGCAGCAATTTCAGAGACTAAATCAGAATCGATCGAGGAAATGATTATACCTGGAGGCAAAATACAAGCAGGATCTTCCTCCGAAGGAGGGCTGGCCATGAAGCTACGCGACAGTGCATCAGCCTTAATATTTTTAGACCCAGCCCTATAGGTAACCAAAAAATTGAATCTGGTAAAAAATAACGCCCATCGAGCTTGTCTCGGATTTAGCCTCCGGGCAGATTCTAGGAAAACCAGATTCTTGTGGTCGGTAAGGACCGGTAAGTGGCGCCACTCTTCAAATGCCCATTTAATGGCTAAGAGTTCGCGGTTGCCAATATCATAGTTACTCTCAGTTGGCGAAAACTTCCTGTAGAAGTAGGCACAGGGGCGGAGATGGGTGAGGGACCTGGTACCCTGGGACAAGACAGCCCCCACTCCCACCTCAGATGCGTCAACTTCCACGATAAATGGCTCCATTTGGTTGGGCTGAACCAGCACCGGGGCCGAGATAAAGCACTTCTTAAGGACCTCAAAAGCCTGGACAGCCTCAGGAGGCCAGTGGAGGAGATCAGCACCTTTGCGAGTGAGGTCCGTAAGAGGCTTAGCGATGACCGAGAAGTTAGCAATAAATCTCCTGTAATAATTAGCGAACCCCAAAAAACACTGTAACGCCTTCAGGGAGGCAAGTTGGACCCATTCCGCCACAGCCTGAACCTTGGCGGGGTCCATGCGGAATTCATGAGGAGTGAGGATTTGACCCAAAAATTGTATCTCCTGTACCCCAAACACACATTTTTCGGTTTTGGCAAACAGTTTGTTTTCCCGAAGGACCTGGAGCACCTTCCTGACATGCTCAATGTGGGAGGACCAGTCCTTGGAAAACACCAGTATGTCATCAAGGTACACTACAAGAAATATCCCCAGGTAATTTCTCAAAATCTCATTTATGAAATTCTGGAAGACCGCAGGGGCATTACACAACCCAAAGGGCATGACGAGGTATTCGAAATGGCCTTCGGGCGTGTTAAACGCAGTCTTCCACTCATCCCCCTCTTTGATGCGAATAAGGTTATACGCCCCCGTAGATCCAATTTAGAGAACCATTGGGCCCCCTGAACCTGATTAAAGAGATCAGGAATCAAAGGAAGGGGATACTGGTTCCTTACCGTGACCTTATTCAGGCTACGGTAGTCAATGCATGGCCTAAGACCACCATCCTTCTTCCCCACGAAGAAGAAGCCAGCACCTACCGGAGAAGAAGAGGGACGAATGTAACCCTTGGCCAGGGATTCCTGGATATACTCTCTCATGGCTTCACGTTCGGGACAAGAAAGATTAAATATCCTACCCTTAGGAAGCTTTGCTCCTGGTACCAATTCGATAGCGCAATCGTATTCTCTATGAGGAGGTAACACTTCGGAGGCCTCCCTAGAGAAAACATCAGCGAAGTCCTGAACAAACTCGGGTAGCGTATTCGCCTCCTCAGGGGGAGAAATAGAATTAACAGAAAAACATGACGTACAACATTCATTACCCCATTTGGTTAGCTCCCCAGTATTCCAGTCAAACGTGGGATTATGCAACTGCAACCAGGGAAGGCCTAGAACCAAATCGTACGATAATCCCTGCATCAACAGTACAGAGCATTGCTCCAAATGCATGGAGCCAACAAGGAGTTCAAAAACAGGGGTATGCTGTGTAAAATAACCATTAGCAAGAGGAGTGGAGTCGATACACACTACCGGGACAAGTTTAGGCAAATCAATCAGAGGCATAGCAAGAGACATAGCAAATTCCACAGACATAATATTAGTAGAGGACCCTGAATCCACGAAGGCACTGCCGGTAGCAGACCTACCACCAAAAGAGACCTGAAAGGGAAGCAAGATCTTAGTACGTTTCCTATTTACTGGAAATACCTGTGCGCCCAAGTGACCTCCCCGATGATCACTTAGGCGCGGAAGTTCTCTGGCTGCATTCTTACGCTTAGGACAGTTGTTCACTTGATGCTTGTCATCCCCACAGTAAAAGCAGAGACCATTCTTCCTGCGGAATTCTCTACGTTGTTGGGGGGACACGGAGGCCCCGAGTTGCATAGGTATCTCTGAGTCTTTCCTGGAGGAACGAAGCAACGGAACTTCGGGAGGCATCATGGGGGAGTCGGAGGAGAAAACACATAAACGTTCATGTTGTCGTTCCCTGAGACGTCGGTCAAGTCGTACCGCTAAAGCCATAGCCTGGTCTAGGGAGTCAGAAGAGGGATAGCTAACTAGCAGGTCTTTCAGGGCATTCGACAGACCCAACCTAAACTGGCACCTTAAGGCAGGGTCATTCCACCGAGAAGCTACGCACCACTTCCTAAAGTCAGAGCAATACTCCTCAACAGGTCTCTTACCCTGACGTAAGGTCACCAGCTGACTCTCGGCAAAGGCAGTCCTGTCAGTCTCGTCATAAATAAGTCCGAGAGCAGAAAAGAAACAATCAACGGAGGAAAGTTCAGGGGCGTCAGGAGCCAAGGAGAAGGCCCACTCTTGGGGCCCTTCCTGGAGCCGGGACATAATTATACCCACCAGCTGGCTCTCAGAACCTGAGGAATGAGGCTTTAAACGAAAGTAAAGCCTACAACTCTCCCGATAGGAGAGAAAAGCCCTCCGGTCCCCTGAGAACCGGTCGGGCAACTTGAGGTGGGGTTCAAGAGGTGCGGTGAGGGGAACTACCAAGGTAGCATCAGGCTGGTTGACCCTCTGAGCCAGGGCCTGGACCTGTAGGGAGAGACCCTGCATTTGCTGAGCCAGGGTCTCACGGGGGTCCATAGTGGTGTCAGGGACCAGGGTAGACTAGGTATGGGCTTGTTATTATGTAATGACCGGGGGGTAGGGAAACGGACAAGTGAGCCCTAATCTACCCGCCACTCTGTCCCTGCCTACTTGCAACGACCCGCCCTAGGCAACGGGGTACAACTGGGCGGCGGTCCCTGCACTCAGTAAGTGCACGACAAACATACAAGGGAATACAAGCAAGGGAAAGGGGCAGTTGCCCACGGCAACACCGTGAGCAACCAGAGTGGTGAACGAGCCGAGTCAAGCCAGGAGTGTGCGAGTCACCAAACGAAGAGCAGAAGAGTAGTCAGTAAGCCAGGGTCTGTATGGAGCAGGAACAAAATAGAAGGAGCTGTAGCTGGGCCAGGAAACCACACGAAAAAGAATAACAAGCAAGGAGGAACAGGAAATGCAGGTATAAATAGACAGAGGGCGGGAGCTAGCTGAGTCTGGCCAGGCTGCGATAGGCTCTCCCACTCCTAAGCCTGCCAGCCTGAGTGGTGGAAGCTGGAGTCAGTCTCAGGGATGTAGATTCAGGTGCTGACTGATTCATTAAGGGAGTTAACCCCGAAGCTGTGCCTGGCAGATCCTTTACACCGGCGGCCATAAAGAGAAGTTGGTGGGGGCCCAAAAATTACTTTTTGCACCTGGGCCCATGAGACTATGCCCCTGAGTGGTATTATTACAAAGTGGAAGCTTTCAGGAACCACAGCAACTCAGCCGTAAAGTGGCAGACCACGTAAAGTTGCAGAGTGGGGTCACCGAGTGCTTCGGCCTCATAGTGCTGAAAAGTCACCAGCGCACAGCTGACTCAATAACTGCAGAGTTTGAAACCTTCTCTGGCGTTAAAGGTGTTTTCCCATCAGGGACATTTATGACCTATCCGCAGGATAGGTCATAAATGTCAGATAGATGTGGGTCACAGAGGGACCCGCACTTATCTCTAGAACAGGGCCCCCTAAACCCTGTTCTACCTCTCTAAGCTCCGACCATGAAGAAGGAAACAGTGTAGCTCGCTGAGCTATGCTGTTTCCATAAGTCCCATAGAAGGGCAGGTACGGAAACATGCTATGCTGCTTCCGTAACTGCCATTCATTACTATGGGAGTTACGGAAACAGTGTAGCTCAGCAAGCTATGCTGTTTTCGTAACTCCCGACCATATAGTCAGGAGTGGCAGCGGGAGCAGAAAAAGGTAGGGGGCCCCGTTTTAGAGATAGGTGTGGGTTCCAGAGGTGGGACCCGCATCTATCTGACATTTATGATATATCCTGTGGATATGTCATAAATGTCCCTGATGGGAAAACCCCTTTAACATCTACAAAAAAACTGTGTGCCGGGAGCTACATGGAATGGTTTTCCATGGCCCAGCAGCAACATGCAAGCCTTACATCACCATGAAGACTCTGGAGCAGTGAAAACTTATTCTGTGGCATGGCAAATGACGCTTCTCTATCTGCCAGTCTGTTAGACGAGTCAAGGTTCGGCGAATGCCAGAAAATCGTTACCTGCCTGACAGGGGCACAACTATAGGGGTGCAGAGGGTGTAGTTGCACCCAGGCCAAGGAGCCTGAGGAGGCCCAAAAGGTTCCTCTTCCGCATTTAAGGAGACGAGTACTATAAATGAAGCATGATCGTTGGAGTGGCCCTGTTACCAATTTTCCATTGGGGCCAAGGAGCTACAAGCTACGCCACTGCTACCTGATTGCATTGTGCCAACTGTACAATTTGGTGAAGGAGTGATACTGCTATTGGGTTGTTTTTCAGGGGTTGACCTTGGCCCCTTAGTTCCAGTGAAGGGAAATCTTAATGCTTCAGCATACCAAGACATTTTGACAATTGTATGCTTCCAACTTTGTGGGAACAGTTTGGGGAATGCCCTTTTCTGTTCCAGCATGACTGAGCCCGATATACAAAGCAAGTTCCATAAAAGGAATGGTTGGGAGAGTTTGGTGTGGAAAAACTTGACTGGTCCGCACAGAGCCCTGACCTCAAGCCCATCGAATACCTTTGGGATGAACATGAATGGAGATTGTGAGCCAGGCCATCTTGTCCAACACTATTCTTTAACCTCACAAATGCTCTTCTGGATCAATGGCCAAAAATTCCCTCATACACACTCCAAAATCTTGTGGAAAGCCTTTCCAGAAGAGTGGAAGTTGTTTTAGCTGCAAAGGGGGAGAACAAATCCATATTAATGTCTAAGGATTTAGAATGGGATGTCATAAAAGCTCCTGTAGGTTTTTCTAATACTTTTGTCTAGATAGACAGACAGACAGACAGACAGACAGATAGATAGATAGATAGATAGATAGATAGATAGATAGATAGATAGATCAGTAGCATAGACAGAGGGGCGGTGGCCCCGGGCCCACTGAGATGGTGGGGCCCAACGTGATCGCTCATGCCATGACCGCTGCTCCCCTGGCACAAAGGGCGGCCTGCTGCTTATCTGAGGGGGCAGCGGTGCAACTGAAACCAGCCACCGCCACCCCCTCCTTCATTAATTGTACCTGCGTCTATATGACACAGATACAATTACATGCAAAAGCGCTGAATGGCCAGGAACGTTCCGTGCCCCGACCATTCAGCGCATAACAATGACGCTGATTGGCAGGGTAGAATGACTTGCCCAGCAAATCAGCGCCTTTCAACGATGATAGCGCTTCCGTTGTTGAAAGGCGCTGATTGACAGGGCAAGTCATTCTGCCCTGCCAATCAGCGCCCTTCAACGATGCAAGCGTCGTTCAGCCCCAGCAGACCTGCTCAGAAGAGAGCAGGCCTACATCGACACATGACGGCGCATGGGCAGGATCAAGGTGAGTATATGCAGGGGCTGCTATACATGGGGCACGATCTACAGGAGGGGTATATGTAGAGCGCTATCTACAGGGGGCGGCTATATGTAGAGCGCTGTCTACAGGGGGCTATATATAGAGTGCTATCTACAGGGGGCTATATGTGGGGCACTATCCACAGGGGGCTGCATGTGGGTACTATCTACAGGGGGATCTATGGGGGGCACTATCTACATGGAACAGTGTGTGTGTGGGACACTGTATGGTGCTATTATAATCAGGGACACAGTGTATGGTGCTTTTATTTTTAGGTGTGTAGTGTGTGGCATCATGAGAATTTTATCTTCGTTTATAGGTGCAGAAATGTTTGAAAAGTGAGAAGCTGAAGACATCTGAGTGGAAAACTGCAGAAATGGGCTGTGGCCGGGAGAAGTCATCATAGAGGTCTGGACCGGACGGAGAAGAAAAGAGAAAAAGAACAACACCGGTGAGTCACTTGATGTAAATGTTTATTCTGCCTCTAATCAGATGATGGGTGGTATGATTATTTATTTTTTTAAACAGCAACCCCCAGCATATCCTTACCATTGTTTGGGTCATACTGGGAGTAATAGTTTTACGCTATACAAACCTATACGCCAGGGGTAGCCTGGCTGGTATATACAGGGATGATGGAGTTTATATACAGAAATGATCGTTGTTACATACAGGGATTATGTTTGCTACATACAGGGATGATGGGTAGTCCAGCCATTATCCCTGCATTAACCCCCATCATCCCAGTGTATACCAGCCATCATCCCCTTATATAACCCCCATCATCCCTGTATATAACCCCCATCATCCCTGTATATACCAGCCATCATCCCTGTTTATAACCCCCATCTTACCTGTAAATACTAGCCAGGCTGGTATATACAGAGATGATAGGGGTTATATACAGGGATGGTGGCTGGTATACACAGGGATGATGGGGTTATATACAGGGATGGTGGCTGGTATATACAGGGATGATGGGGGTTATATACAGAGATTATGGGGGTTATATACAGGGATGATGGCTGGTATATACAGGGATGATGGCTGGTATATAATTAGAATGCACCTCTTCAGTTGTAAACATGCATTAGGTGTGGGCCCACTTGGTTGGGGCCCACTCAGATATGTTTTGCTCCCCTTGTGCTAAACCCCTAGCTACACCTCTGAGATAGATAGATAGATAGATAGATAGATAGATAGATAGATAGATAGATAGATAGATAGATAGATAGATAGATAGATAGATAGATAGATAGATAGATAGATAGATAGACTGTAGTTACATGCACAAATAGGTACAGATATCTGTAGTTACCTTCATTTTTGCAAATTCATTTTTCTCATTTTCACTTGTTCACCCTAGCTGTACCTCACTCTTCATGTAAACTCTTATCTTTTGTGGCATCTACCCACTTACATACACACCCTACTACTCAGCCTTATTACAGTGTGCAGGCCACTGTTGCTGGTACAAGTTTGTTAACGTAGTTCGTAATCCATATTAAGGATTTGTATTGTAAAATGACGTAAAATAACTCTGAAAAGTTCAAAATTCCTTATATACAGTGAAGGAAATAAGTATTTGATCCCTTGCTGATTTTGTAAGTTTGTCCACTGTCAAAGACATGAACAGTCTAGAATTTTTAGGCTAGGTTAATTTTACCAGTGAGAGATAGATTATATTTAAAAAAACACCTGAAAATCACATAGTCAAAATTATATATATTTATTTGCATTGTGCACAGAGAAATAAGTATTTGATCCCCTACCAACCATTAAGAGTTCAGCCTCCTCCAGACCAGTTACACGCTCCAAATCAACTTGGTGCCTGCATTAAAGACAGCTGTCTTACATGGTCACCTGTATAAAAGACTCCTGTCCACAGACTCAATTAATCAGTCTGACTCTAACCTCTACAACATGGGCAAGACCAAAGAGCTTTCTAAGGATGTCAGGGACAAGATCATAGACCTGCACAAGGCTGGAATGGGCTACAAAACCATAAGTAAGACACTGGGTGAGAAGGAGACAACTGTTGGTGCAATAGTAAGAAAATGGAAGACATACAAAATGACTGTCAATCGACATCGATCTGGGGCTCCATGCAAAATCTCACCTCGTGGGGTATCCTTGATCCTGAGGAAGGTGAGAGCTCAGCCGAAAACTACACGGGGGGAACTTGTTAATGATCTCAAGGCAGCTGGGACCACAGTCACCAAGAAAACCATTGGTAACACATTACGCCGTAATGGATTAAAATCCTGCAGTGAACGCAAGGTCCCCCTGCTCAAGAAGGCACATGTACAGGCCCGTCTGAAGTTTGCAAATGATTATCTGAATGATTCTGATAGTGATTGGGAGAAGGTACTGTGGTTAGATGAGACAAAAATTTAGCTCTTTGGCATTAACTCAACTCGTCGTGTTTGGAGGAAGAGAAATGCTGCTTATGACCCAAAGAACACCGTCCCCACTGTCAAGCATGGAGGTGGAAACATTATGTTTTGGGGGTGTTTCTCTGCTAAGGGCACAGGACTACTTCACCGCATCAATGGGAGAATGGATGGAGCCATGTACCGTCAAATCCTGAGTGACAACCTCCTTCCCTCCACCAGGACATTAAAAATGGCTCGTGGCTGGGTCTTCCAGCACGACAATGACCCGAAACATACAGCCAAGGCAACAAAGGAGTGGCTCAAAAAGAAGCATATTAAGGTCATGGAGTGGCCTAGCCAGTCTCCAGACCTTAATCCCATCGAAAACTTATGGAGGGAGCTGAAGATCCGAGTTGCCAAGCGCTTGACAGCCTCGAAATCTTAATGATTTACAGATGATCTGCAAAGAGGAGTGGGCCAAAATTCCATCTAACATGTGTGCAAACCTCATCATCAACTAGAAAAAATGTCTGACTGCTGTGCTTGCCAACAAGGGTTTTGCCACCAAGTATTAAGTCTTGTTTGCCAAAGGGATCAAATACTTATTTCTCTGTGCACAATGCAAATAAATATATATAATTTTGACTATGTGATTTTCTTTTCTTTTTTTTATATAATCTATCTCTCACTGGTAAAATTAACCTAGCCTAAAAATTCTAGACTGTTCATGTCTTTGACAGTGGGCAAACTTACAAAATCAGCAAGGGATCAAATACTTATTTCCTTCACTGTATACTTTATTAAGACTGAGAGCAGATGAAGGATATAATCTTAACCAGAAGCATACATTCCTAGTAAGCGAAAAACTTATCATATTCATAAAGAACAGCCTGTATATAGCAGAGTCAGCTCTCCCCCGATGTTGTGCACCCCAAAATAATTTATTTTATTGTAGTATATATAGACATATCATTTATTAAAGTCCAATTATAAAGTACAGTATATGGTATAAAAGTACGTTGCCATTTCCCTATCACCCATAGACTGTAAAGGAGCATGTACATACTTTGGGGAGACGAGGGCCCAGAAAAGACAGTTAAGGAGGCAATTTCCTAAGGCGCAAATTAATTCACTTCCAAGAGGGGCACATTTCCTGATGCCATTTTTTTCAATTGCATCAAGTGACCTGTAAACGTCAGCTCATGATTCATTATCTCCTATATAATGCGAAAATGAGCGTATTAGTATATGTCTTTGATCTTTAGCTGGGGCACTGTATATGGGAGCACTCTGTAGCTGGGGCCTTGTATATAGATACAACCTCTGGCAGGTAGTTTGTATATTACTACATTCTAGCAGACAAAGAGCAACGAGCGATGGCGGCTCAGAGCAAGGAGAATTCAGGGGGCTATTGCGATCCCGAAAATGGTTATGGTAAGGCTGTGCTTTTGCCATTAGGAGAGGTTTACATAAAAAGGCTCTGGAAAGAGTAGCTGGGGGCTTTACATCTAGGGATAATAGGTTGTTTGCGGCAGAAATACAAGAGAGCGAAATGGGCCAGGTGGGAAAGAGAGGTGGGCTTTTGGAGGTGCAAAGGCGAGGCCAGTTGGGGGTTTGGGCAGAACAATTTTGGATTTGTCCCGCACACCATTTGGAGCAAAAGCATTGAGTAGAGTTAAATATTTTGTTTGTTATGATGACCAAATTGTATTTATGTAAGGTGGAATTGTGACTTCAACTAAACAATAGCATGGTATCTGTAGGACCGACGGCAGGCTGGGCATTGCTGTGCAGCATGCCAGCCTTCGGTAGGAGAGGACATGACTGTGCGGCTAGTACTCAAGGGGGTCGAGTAGCCTTGGATGCTGGCCACTCGGCCAGCAGCTGACCCGAAACCTAGGTGCAGGCTTGGTCTGGCTGGCAAGATGGCGTGGTTGAGGTATTGCGATTTGGGCCGGGCACTCCTAAGGTGTATTTGTGATTATATATGGACCAATAAAATAAGTGTCTAATACCACAATGTTTCCGCCAAATCTTGTGTAATGATGTCTTTTTGGGAGGAGTTTATGGTTTAACATTTGGGGGAGGTCAGCATGTGCCCTTCTTATTAAGGGACAAATATAGTGGTGAGTAGGGATATGTGCAGATGATACTGTATTTCTGACTGCTGATAATGTCCTGAACTCAGTACAGTGGGGCATATTTGCTTATACTGGTTTTATCCCAAGTGGCACGCCAGTATTAAAATATAATGTAGTGTGTGCCAAGTTTTCCTACAATTGTGTCATTTTTGTCAGTTTCGTAAAAAGTGGTGAGAGACTTAATAAATATGGTGTAATCTCCATTATCAATCAAGAAAAATATGATTTACTGAGAGGCACCTCACAGAGCAGCAGAACCTGGACTGTAAAGATATCAGTGACACAGCGTCCCAGGCACAATACTCCCAGAGTTACTTACGCTTGTCAGCCATGATGTGCCACTAGTCCCTACGTGTTAGGGTATGTTCACACGACAGCGTACGTAACGGCTGAAATTACGGGGATGTTTTCAGGAGGAAATATCCCCGTAATTCCAGCCGTAACGGCATGTGCAGGCACTTGAACGCCGCGTCCATTACGGACGTAATTGGCGCTGCTTTTCATTGGAGTCAATGTATAACGGCTCCAATTACGCCCAAAGAAGTGACAGGTCACTTCTTTGACGCGGGCGTCTATTTACGCGCCGTCATTTGACAGCGGCGCGTAAATATACGCCTTGTGTGAACAGACAAACGTCAGCCCATTGCTTTCAATGGGCAGATGATTGTCAACGCTATCGAGGCGCATTTTTCGGACGTAATTCGGGGCAAAAACGCCCGAATTACGTCCGTAATTAGTGTGTGTGAACATACCCTAACAGGGAGCACATGGGACTGTTCTCATTGAGCTCCACATAATCTAGGTAACGTCGGTGGCCTGTGCCCCTACCCGCCCGCCTTCAGCTGGTGACAGGCTGCTGCAGTACAGACCATTGTGACATTCACAGATCAGCTGTGCTGCCTCCACCTCTGTCCCTCCCTCAGTAGGGCAGCCCTGTAGTGGATGGGCTGGATTCCCTCCAGATCTGAGAGCAGCAGCAGCTCCAGGGAACACTCGCCTTCAGCTCTCTGCTGAAGAATCTCTATCACCTCAATGCAAGGAGAAGTCAGAGACTAGTAAGTGCCCTGTACCCTCTCTGCCAGCTGTCAGTGCTCTGCTTATGTGTCAGTCTTTATATTCTATGCCAGTCATACTTCCCGCTCTCTGTTTCTCTGCACACTGCTGTTTATAGTATGTTCTGTATATTGATGTAGCAAAGCTGAATTTGTTGGGGCAGCATTGTTTGTGAATTGTGATAACTGTTATGACGGAAGGCTTTCCTGCAGTCCCATGTCAATTCAAACTGTCCCTGATATGATTGATCAGCTGTGATGACAAAATCCGCTCTGCTAGATTTATAAAAGAGGATCTGTAATGTTGGTTTATTGTAAAATTCATTCCTCCACTATATAGTAACTTTGTGGTGTGGCAGGGTAAGAGTTAAATGTCTATATTGTATATGATCCATCCAGAAAAAGGGTGCAATGCGTCGCAGCATAGACCAGTGAGTAGCTGCGGTGTGTTGGCATATTAGTAGTCACTAATAAGATGTAAAGTGAACAAGCCATATTAAAGGGACTTTCCACTAAAACACTGCTAGGTCATATCAGTCAGAAACGTGATCAGGGGGTTCACAGCTGCTGGGGGTCCGCTCTGAGAACCAGGGCTTCCCATTTCTTTTTCTCAGGTGAGGTGGCCATGAAATCGGGTATATTTTAATAATTTTGGGGGAGACTGCAATCGTTTTTAGTTATCTGGTTCCCCTGTAGTTATTACCCTGACCTAGTCCTATGAAGCCTTCTGTAAAAATATTTTACCCCTACATTTGTTCCACCTAATGTGTATGGGCACTTTAGCCTGTCCACCTATTTCTCAAGTGGTTCTGGGAGAGAATGGGTTAAGTATTGGATACAATGATATTCTTTTTCATATGGTTTGAATTGATGTACTGTAAAGGCAGTTTGTGCTAAAGAGTAGAATGAGGGCATTGATCCCGGGCTGGAATTCCCATTTGGTCTACCTATGTTTACAGTACACTGCTTCCCTAAAATTGCACAAGCTCAGGTTACTAGTCCTAGAGATATTATACGGAGTTAACCTCTTACTGGCATGGTACAGTAGCTTCACCTGGATCTCCCCATGGTAAAAGTAATAAAGCAGGTCCAAGCCACAACTTAGACAGTCACAGAGTTGGAAAAGCCGATTATGGGGAATAGCAGAGTTTTATTTTGCTTTGAGCGGAATGATTTTCCCAGTACTTGTAGACATTAGAGATATGGCACAGAAATAAGATACATTTGTGTCAACTGTATCAAAACATACATTTGGCACAACTCCGCATAGTAAACATAGTCAATACACTTCTCTTCCTTGCATTTACCTCATGGCTGTCGTACATATACTGTAAGTCCATAAAATTTTTGGCACAACCGTTGCAAGTTTGATGCTCTGTCATACATCGTGTCATAATCATAATACAAAACTAAAAATGGCATTCATAAATATGTTGCATGTTATTTGTGCAATTTGTGTACCGCATATTACGCCACTCTTGCGGTCTATATATTTTAAAGGATGTGCCCCAGTAAACAGACCATTACAGTGTTTTTTCGATCTAATGAATCATTTTTGGCCGTGCCATCTGTTAAGCGGCACTCTGAGTATGTAATTTGGGCCAATGATTGGACAGTTCAGGGAAGACAATGCAGGGTCGGCAATCACTTGTTCATATTTAGCGTTGCCACTTCCCTAGAAAACATACTGTGTGTGCGTTCTGCCTACACGTCTGGTCCAGACAGCAAGAGATAGGAAGAAAGGGGCAGGGATAGGAAGAAAGGGGCAGGGATAGGAAGAAAGGGGCAGGGACATTTTCTATACCTTGACAAATTTGCTTTTGATTTGCCAATAATTCTTAAAAACTATTGGCTATTTCAGGGCTGGAGACAGACATCTGCTGTGAAGAGAGAAACATGTTTAACCAAAATGTTACTCTCCTCGATAAGATCATAGAATCTCTAACTTTCATATTTGCAGGTTGTAAGGTGATACGCCAAGCAAAAAGAAAAAATTTACCAGAAGTGGTGCCAATCCCACCCATTTTTAAAATTTCACTTAGGGCTTGTCCACACGTAACGGCTTTGCTGCAGAAAATTTCTACAGCATCTACGCATCAACTGGCAGAAAATCCTCTGCGGATAATCCGCACCATTTCATGCTTTTTTTTTTTTACTGCGGAATATAGTTTGGATTTTTGCTGTTTTTTTTTTTCACGTGCTGTGTTTTGGTGATATTTCTTCTTCCTGTGATGTTATTTTCACCCCTGTAAGAAATTTCGCAGCACATCAGAAAATCAGTCTACTTTCCGCAGCAATGATTGACATGCTGCGGAACTAAAATTACAGGTGAATTTCTGGACTAAATTTTCTGCAGCGTGTGGATGACATTTGTTCAATCACACCCACTTTGCTGCTACTGTATTTTGCTGCGTATTTTCCGTCTGCAATTCCGGACAGAAAATACGCAGCAATTCCGTTACGTGTGGACAAGCACTTAAAGGAGTTGTCCAGTGAAGACAACTCTCTTTGTAAATGAAAGCACTCCATCTGCTGCTGAAACCCATGGATATCATCCATAAGATGGATATTTCTCCGATATTATCCTATTCACCTGAACGGGGCTTGCAGGAATTCATGCACAAGCTGTAGAAGCATCCCCATTCAGATGTCAAGTCTGCCGTGTGAGAATATACCATTATTGTCAGGGGAGGCTGCTATTAATGGTTGACTACTGTATGTAAAACACGGTTACGACAGGTCTTCCAAAGAGAGAGTGGGATCGCAACACTGACGGGGTTGTCCCAAGATTCTTGTCAGTGGTTTTCACCTGACAACTGTTTTGTGTCTATGGCCAGCTTTACCTGTGGGCCTACTTTCCCCAGATCATGACCTTCATGGTACCCCATATAATTAAGGTTTTGGGGAGTGGGAGTTTAGCCTGGAGTTTCAGGTGCCCCAATATTACTGTGTGCTTTATTTGAGAACTATAGCAGGTTTGGGAAAATCTATATTTATCAAAACTAGTGCCAGGAGAAGTGGAACAATTGCCCCACATCAACCAATCGAGATGCTGTATTTATTTTCGAAAAATACTTTTGAAACATGACAGCTAAAAACTTTATTTATGGGCAACTGCATATAAACAATAGTTTGTGTCTGGTAGAAGTTACAATAGGGCAGAATGATTTATATATTCATGTATGTTTGTATTCATTTACCATACATATTGGGGCAGATTCACTACTGTGTCTGGGTATAGAAAATGTCGACAAATGCATTTTGCCGCAATTTTGAAGTTTGCACCTCACTAGACACTTTCTAAAAGTGGTCCAAAAAGGGGGTGTGACTAAGCAGGGAAAAGGTGTGGCTCCCTGTAAAAAGAGGCGTGACTTAAATGCACCAAAAAAAAAAAAGCCTAAAAACGGGCACAAAATTCTGGTGCAAAATAAGCCAAATCAGCAATAATAAAGAGGAAAAGTGTCAAACAGGTCTTATTATAAATTATAATTCCTGCCTGGTCTAAGTGTACTGTAAAGGATCTGCCAGGCACAGCTTCGGGGTTATCTCCCATAGGTAATCAGTCTACACCTGAATCTACGTCTCTGAGACTGACTCCAGCTTCCACCACTCAGGATGGCAAGCTTAGGAGTGGGAGAGCCTATCGCAGCCTGGCCAGATGGAGCTAGCTCTCGCCCTCTGTCTATTTATACCTGCCTTTCCTGTTCCTCCTTGCTTGTGATTCTTTCCGTGTGGTTTCCTGGCCCAGCTACAGCTCCTAACTATTTGATCCTGCTCCATACTGACCCTGGCTTACTGACTACTCTTCTGCTCTGCGTTTGGTACCTCGTGCTCTCCTGGTTTGACTTGGCTCGTTCACCACTCTGTTGCTCACGGTGTTGCCGTGGGCAACTGCCCCTTTCCCTTTGCTTTGTATTCCCTTGTATGTTTGCCTCGTGCACTTACTGAGCGTAGGGACCGCCGCCCAGTTGTACCCTGTCGCCTAGGGCGGGTCGTTGCAAGTAGGCAGGGACAGAGTGGCGGGTAGATTAGGGCTCACTTGTTCGTTTCCCTATCCCTGTCATTACATAATCACAAGCCCATATACCTAGTCTACCCTGGTCCCTGACACCACTATGGACCCCCTTTAGACCCTGGCTCAGCAAATGCAGGGTCTCTCCCTACAGGTCCAGGCCCTGGCTCAGAGGGTCAACCAGTCTGATGCTACCTTGGTAGTTCCCCTCACCTCACCTCCTGAACCCCACCTCAAGTTGCCCGACCGGTTCTCAAGGGACCGGAGGGCTTTTCTCTCCTTTCGGGAGAGTTTTAGGCTTTACTTTCGCTTAAAGCCCCACTCCTCAGGTTCTGAGAGCCAGCGAGTGGGTATTATTATGTCCCGGCTCCAGGACGGGCCCCAAGAATGGGCCTTCTCCTTGGCTCCTGACGCCCCTGAACTTTCCTCCGTTGATCTTTTCTTTTCTGCTCTTGGACTCATTTATGACGAGACTGACAAGACTGCCTTTGCCGAGAGTCAGCTGGTGACCTTACGTCAGGGTAAGAGACCTGTTGAGGAGTATTGTTCTGACTTTAGGAAGTGGTGCGTAGCTTCTCGGTGGAATGATCCTGCCTTAAGGTGCCAGTTTAGGTTGGGTCTGTCGAATGCCCTGATAGACCTGCTAGTTAGCTATCCCTCTTCTAAGTCCCTAGACCAGGTTATGGCTTTAGCGGTACGACTTGACCGACGTCTCAGGGAACGACAACGCAAACGTTTATGTGTTTTCTCCTCCGACTCCCCCATGATGCCTCCCAAGGTTCCGTTGCTTTGTTCTTCCCCGGAAGACTCCGAGGTACCTATGCAACTCGGGGCCTTCGTGTCCCCCCAACAACGTAGAGATTTCCGCAGGAAGAATGGTCTCTGCTCCTACTGTGGGGATGACAAGCATCAAGTGAACAACTGTCCTAAGCGTAAGAATGCAGCCGGAGAACTTCCGCGCCTAAGTGATCATCGGGGAGGTCACTTGGGCGCACAGGTATTTCCTGTAAATATGAAACGTAATAAGATCTTGCTTCCCTTTCAGGTCTCTTTTCGTGGTAGGTCTGCTACCGGCAGTGCCTTCGTGGATTCAGGGTCCTCTGCTAATATCATGTCTGTGGAATTTGCTATGTCTCTTGCTATGCCTTTGATTGATTTGCCTAAACCTGTCCCGGTAGTGGGTATCGACTCCACTCCTCTTGCTAATGGTTATTTTACACAGCATACCCCTGTTTTTGAACTCCTTGTTGGCTCCATGCATTTGGAGCAGTGCTCTGTACTGTTGATGCAGGGATTATCGTCCGATTTGGTTTTAGGCCTTCCCTGGTTGCAGTTGCATAATCCCACGTTTGACTGGAATACTGGGGAGCTTACCAAATGGGGTAATGAATGTTTGACGTCATGTTTTTCTGTTAATTCTATTTCTCCCCCTGAGGAGGTGAACACGCTACCTGAGTTTGTTCGGGACTTCGCTGATGTTTTCTCTAAGGAGGCCTCCGAAGTGTTACCTCCTCATAGAGAATACGATTGCGCTATCGAATTGGTACCAGGAGCTAATCTTCCTAAGGGTAGGATATTTAATCTTTCTTGTCCCGAACGTGAAGCCATGAGAGAGTATATCCAGGAATGCCTGGCCAAGGGTTACATTCGCCCCTCTACTTCTCCGGTAGGTGCTGGCTTCTTCTTCGTAGGGAAGAAGGATGGTGGTCTTAGGCCATGCATTGACTACCGTAACCTGAATAAGGTCACTGTAAGGAACCAGTATCCCCTTCCTTTGATTCCTGATCTCTTTAATCAGGTTCAGGGGGCCCAATGGTTCTCTAAGTTTGATCTACGGGGGGCGTATAACCTTATCCGCATCAAAGAGGGGGATGAGTGGAAGACTGCGTTTAACACGCCCGAAGGTCATTTCGAATACCTCGTCATGCCCTTTGGGTTGTGTAATGCGCCGGCGGTCTTCCAGAATTTCATAAATGAGATTTTGAGAGATTACCTGGGGATATTTCTTGTAGTGTACCTTGATGACATACTGGTGTTTTCCAAGGACTGGCCCTCCCACATTGAGCATGTCAGGAAGGTGCTCCAGGTCCTTCGGGAAAACAAACTGTTTGCAAAAACTGAAAAATGTGTGTTTGGGGTACAGGAGATACCATTTTTGGGTCAAATCCTCACTCCTCATGAATTCCGCATGGACCCCGCCAAGGTTCAGGCTGTGGCGGAATGGGTCCAACCTGCCTCCCTGAAGGCGTTACAGTGTTTTTTGGGGTTCGCTAATTATTACAGGAGATTTATTGCTAACTTCTCGGTCATCGCTAAGCCTCTTACGGACCTCACTCGCAAAGGTGCTGATCTCCTCCACTGGTCTCCTGAGGCTGTCCAGGCTTTTGAGGTCCTTAAGAAGTGCTTTATCTCAGCCCCGGTGCTGGTTCAGCCCAACCAAATGGAGCCATTTATCGTGGAAGTTGACGCATCCGAGGTGGGAGTGGGGGCTGTCTTGTCCCAGGGTACCAGGTCCCTCACCTATCTCCGCCCCTGTGCCTTCTTCTCCAGGATGTTTTCGCCCACTGAGAGTAACTATGATATTGGCAACCGCGAACTCTTAGCCATTAAATGGGCATTTGAAGAGTGGCGCCACTTCCTGGAGGGGGCTAGGCACCAGGTAACGGTCCTTACCGACCACAAGAATCTGGTTTTCCTAGAATCTGCCCGGAGGCTAAATCCGAGACAAGCTCGATGGGCGCTATTTTTTACCAGATTCAACTTGGTTACCTATAGGGCTGGGTCTAAAAATATTAAGGCCGATGCACTGTCGCGTAGCTTCATGGCCAGCCCTCCTTCGGAGGAAGATCCTGCTTGTATTTTGCCTCCCGGTATAATCATTTCTTCTATTGATTCTGATTTAGTCTCTGAAATTGCGGCTGATCAAGGTTCAGCTCCCGGGAACCTTCCTGAGGACAAGCTGTTTGTTCCCCTGCAATACCGGCTAAGGGTACTTAGGGAAAATCATGACTCCGCACTATCTGGTCATCCAGGCATCCTGGGTACCAAACACCTCATTGCCAGAAACTATTGGTGGCCTGGGTTGCCTAAAGACGTTAAGGCCTACGTCGCCACTTGTGAGGTTTGTGCTAGGTCCAAGACTCCCAGGTCCCGACCAGTGGGCTTACTACGTTCGTTGCCCATTCTCCAGAGACCTTGGACACATATCTCCATGGATTTTATCACCGATTTGCCTCCATCCCAAGGCAAGTCGGTGGTGTGGGTGGTAGTAGACCGCTTCAGTAAGATGTGCCACTTTGTGCCCCTCAAGAAACTACCCAACGCCAAGACGTTAGCTACCTTGTTTGTCAAACACATCCTGCGTCTCCATGGGGTCCCTGTCAATATTGTTTCGGACAGAGGGGTACAATTTGTTTCTTTGTTTTGGAGAGCCTTCTGTAAGAAGTTGGAGATTGATCTGTCCTTCTCCTCTGCCTTCCATCCTGAAACCAATGGCCAAACTGAGAGGACTAATCAATCTCTAGAACAATATTTAAGGTGTTTTATCTCTGACTGTCAATATGATTGGGTCTCATTCATTCCCCTCGCTGAATTTTCCCTTAATAACCGGGTCAGTAACTCGTCAGGGGTCTCCCCCTTTTTCTGTAATTTTGGGTTTAATCCACGGTTCTCCTCCGTTTCACCTGGTAGTTCCAACAATCCCGAGGTAGAGGTCGTTCATCGGGAACTGTGCACAGTCTGGGCCCAGGTTCAGAAGAACCTAGAGGTGTCCCAGAGCGTACAAAAAACTCAGGCTGATAGAAAACGTTCTGCTAACCCCTTGTTTATGGTCGGGGATCTGGTGTGGTTATCGTCTAGGAACTTGCGTCTTAAGGTCCCGTCCAAGAAGTTTGCTCCCCGGTTTATTGGGCCGTATAAGGTCATTGAAGTCCTCAATCCTGTCTCCTTCCGGCTGGAGTTACCCCCATCTTTTCGTATACACGACGTGTTTCATGCCTCCCTCCTTAAACGCTGCTCCCCGTCCTTGGCTCCCTCGAGAAAACCTCCTGTTCCCGTTCTCACCCCTGAGGGGGTGGAATTCGAGGTGGCCAAGATTGTGGACAGCAAGATGGTCCAAGGCTCCCTCCAGTACCTGGTCCATTGGAGAGGATACGGGCCTGAGGAGAGGACTTGGGTACCCGCCCGGGATGTTCACGCTGGGGTATTGGTCAGGAAGTTCCACCTTCGCTTCCCCAGTAAACCAGGTCCACTTAGAAAGGGTCCGGTGGCCCCTCATAAAAGGGGGGGTACTGTAAAGGATCTGCCAGGCACAGCTTCGGGGTTAACTCCCATAGGTAATCAGTCTACACCTGAATCTACGTCTCTGAGACTGACTCCTTCTTCCACCACTCAGGATGGCAGGCTTAGGAGTGGGAGAGCCTATCGCAGCCTGGCCAGACGGAGCTAGCTCCCGCCCTCTGTCTATTTATACCTGCCTTTCCTGTTCCTCCTTGCTTGTGATTCTTTCCGTGTGGTTTCCTGGCCCAGCTACAGCTCCTAATTATTTGATCCTGCTCCATACTGACCCTGGCTTACTGACTACTCTTCTGCTCTGCGTTTGGTACCTCGTGCTCTCCTGGTTTGACTTGGCTCGTTCACCACTCTGTTGCTCACGGTGTTGCCGTGGGCAACTGCCCCTTTCCCTTTGCTTTGTATTCCCTTGTATGTTTGTCTCGTGCACTTACTGAGCGTAGGGACCGCCGCCCAGTTATACCCCGTCGCCTAGGGCGGGTCGTTGCAAGTAGGCAGGGACAGAGTGGCGGGTAAATTAGGGCTCACTTGTTCGTTTCCCTATCCCTGTCATTACATGTACACTGTTTGTTAGGTAGGCCCATTGTTTCTTGATTCCTATTTTATGAAACACGTCATGTTTGTAAGCTAAACTTACATATACAGAAAGGCCAATTACAATGCTAAAGTGGTTTGCGTCATTCCTCTAAAGTTGCTGTATTAAAGCACAACAATTTGATTATTTATTTTTTTTAAATAAAAAAAAATAAGTGTGAAATTTATCTAAATTGAGCCATAAAGATAGGAGTGGAAGGGTGAAGAAGAGAGAAAAGTGCAGAGACCATGCAATTCTACGAAGTCTGGGTGACTATGAGACTAAATGGTTGCTTCCTTATCTCCTAAAAATGTTTGCTGCAACTTCGGTAAGAATATGAGGTCAAGAGCATAACTGGCTAACATAGGAAATAAAACACAACATATAGAAGAGATAGAAGCATTCTTTGTACAGTTAAGTTTTGATTTTTGAGTAAAGATGTGCTGTAACTGCACATGACTTACTTGATCATAATGCAGGACAATGTATACGTTTTTCTTTTGCGCTTCTACCTCAATGTCAGGCCCTGTAGGGCTTCTGGCACTGGTATTATTACAGGGATTCTACAAATACCAGGAAATAAAACAAAGATATGTGGCATGTAGTTCTTGCATATTTGTTATACCGATAAAGAAGATCAAATCTGAAAGCACAAGTTCCTCCCTGGCGTCTCCTACAGAACTGTCACATCCAATGTCACACTGCTCTGGGATAGAATTTCAATAAGGGAATTTCTATAACTTTTGAACTCTTTCTTTGATGCCATTTCAGGAAACAGCTTTTCATTTATGGTGGGAGCTGAATCATTGGGTTGCAGGACAGATAACAGAATAGTGTATGGAAGAGTAGAGCCACAGTGTTCCTGTTGACATAGAAGCGATGCTGCCACTATGACTGAGTTAGTGCTAAGGTATTGCTTTACAGAGGATCGGTGGCTCCTGTAGATCTGACAAATGTATATAAATAATGGGGGGGATTGGTATTGTATTTCCCTTTTTAATATTCATTTATTCTTAATCTAGGGTCTGATCTAAGGGTGGTCTGCATGTTCACAGTGGGAAGATCCAAGAATTCCTTCTGATCTGTGAATCCAACGTGTGGAAGAAATAAACAAACATTGGATCAGGTTTTCCTGGGAGTTGACCAAGGCTGTGCCAGACATGGTAGGACATCTGAATTTGCAAGGGATGGAAGACAGCTTGAAGGACAAGAATCGGGAAGGGTTATTGGATAGTCCGGATTCTGGCCTCCCACCGAGCCCCAGTCCTCCTTTCTATTCTATCTCTCCTGGCATTACTGACAGCAGAGCTGAGGGCATAATTACACCAACACAATACCCGGGATATGCCTTCAAGAAGGAAACCAGAGAGGGAAAAGTGGTATGTACTTTATTCTTGCTCTAATAGCTAAACTGTTTATTTGATCACACTTGCATTCCTCTATTCCCATATTCTAAGGACGTGTCTTGTGTTAACTTGTTCATGGCTTTTTAGCTTGTATTCCATTGTGTTTACACCCTATTAGAGCATGTTAATGGTTGCAGGGTGGGGTTTTATGTACGCCGTAGAATGCACTTGAGGTTTTAATGTAAAAAATAAGTGGTTTACTAATCCTTCCGTTTTTTCTCTGTCATAACTTTTCTCTGTAATAAGGGAACAAGTCAATAATGTATTAGAATAATTACTTAGATGCTTAAAGTTCAAACCAGAAACCGTCTTCTGTTGTGGCTTTACATATGTGACCTTTTTCTTGTATTGATGAGGACCTTGTACCTATTGTCAGGGACATGTGAATGAAGAGAAGATGTAGGGTGCTTACAGGTTGTAAAGAATTACTGCAACAAGAAAACGACTACATCATATGTGTAGTCTGACACGCCATTATTCGCTTGCAAATGCAATCTTGAATTCTTTAGCTCCAGCATTTTATTTTATATACAGGAATGTACAGAGGGAAAAAAAGGCCACATAAAAAACTAAAAATTGATCCCCTGTCCTAGTTCTGGCTCAAGTCAATACACCCCCCATTCTAGAAAACAGGAGGGCTTGAAGTCCATACTCCCCCTTCCATCATTTGCAGGAGAAAAGTTTAACTGTCCCTTGGGCTGTTCCCCCTCCTTTTATATGGTAATATTGTGTTGAGCATTAACTATGCCAAGTTCACACTGCTAATAGAATTGGCGACGAGGCTGCAAGGGCTCTGGGACAGATGTAGTAGAGCTGACTATATCAATGTGAGAACTCTCTATTAAGATGTGTTAGTTTTACCTGTGTTTTTTTATGAACAAAACACAGATAGTGATATCCCGATATCATTGAGTTTTGTCACCACTCAAACTCAACCTGGAACATCAGACACGCTTATTTATTTGTCCGTTTTCCAGTAATGTGGCAAAATGAATTAGTTTTTTCAGGCCAAATAACATGCTGGTAAATGTGTCCTCAAAAAAGGCTACGCTATGAAGGTAACTCATTAGAAGATCTCTATATGTCATCATAATACAGATATATTGGGTAATATGGAGGAAGCCGTAATCTGAGACGGTCCCCTAACCGTGCTGGTGCCGAATGATTGACGTCAGCGCAGTTAGACTAGATGCACCAAATTTATCACAGTGGCTCATGCTTGATTATCAATTTTGCGCCACCTCCTGGCTTACTTTATACCATTTTTTTTCACCAAAATTTTGGTGCAGTTTGGCGTGTCTGAAGACAAACCTCCTGTTGGATGAGTCACAAAGGTCTCTTCTTTTTGGGAATTTCATTGATAAATTTGTCTAAAAGGATTAGCACCAAAAAGAAGGTGCAACTTAGTTTAGAAAGTAGCAGCAGCAGCAGCAGCAGCAGCAGCAGCAGCAGTAGCAGTAGCAGTAGCAGTAGTAGTAGTAGTAGTAGTCTGCCCCAATGCGGTTTAAATTTCTATTTTGACATATAAATAGAGCCTAAAATAAAAGCTTGGTCTACAATATAAGATTATAGACTTCAAGTTCAAACCTCAATTCTCCAGCATTCTTTGCTTGTTCAGTGTCTGCACAGAGTTTGCTGTGGGGATTTGCATTCTGGGAAGTTTTTATACCAAGGGCTGCACGGTAATTTGATATAAGAAAAACAAACTGTCCTAGAATCCAGTAAAACATAAGCAATGTATTATAGGAGCTAAGCTACATATGTGTCTGTCAAGAAACTAGTGGCAGTGACAACTAGCAGAATTATGAATACAGCTCTGGACTATAATACAGGCTGCAATTCAGGAACAGTACAAGATAAGTAATGCAATGTAATTGACAAAGTTACTCAACTTTTTACGCAGATAAATTCTATATGTAACTACATGGTATTCAAAGGTGAATATACCCTTTAAATGACTTCTGTAAGTGTTTTTATAGAAGAGCATAAGGAAAATGTATCAAAACTGGTGCAAAGCAAAAGTGCAGTAGTTGCCCATGGTAACCAATCATGTTGCTGCTTCTATTTTCCAAAGGGCCTCTGAACAATGAGGGGTGGAATTTGATTGGTTGCTATGGACAACATCTCCACTTTTCCTTTGCACCAGTTTGATAACTCTCCCCCTATGTGTCATTCTTGAATTGGTAATAAAATACGTTATTAGAACAGAAAGATTACACAAATCTTAGTATTTCACTAGGTATCTTGTTGTAGCGTTGAACTAATTTCCATTTTAAGTTTGTGTTAAAGCTGAAAAGTACTTTAAAGAGAACCGTTCACCCGCCCAAAAAACTGCTGACATCTCAGTTAGATTGCAGGCGCCTCACAGATTCTGACGCTTTTTATTTTTTTTCTTCTAGCCCCCACTGTTGCTCAGATATCGGTGCTGTTAGTTTTGGTGCCTGATATGCAAATAAGGCCTTTGACGGTCGAGTGGGCGGGTAACACCTGTCACTTGATAAGTGGTAACCGCCCGCTTGGCAGTCAAAGGCCTCTTTTGCATATCGGACACCAGCACTAACTGCCCCGATATCTCAGCAACGGCGGGGGCTAGAAGAAAAAAATAAAAAGCATCAGAATCTGTGAGGCGCCTGCAATCTAACTGAGACGCCAACTGCAGTTTTTTGGATAAATGCCAGGTCCTTTCTAAGTCCAAGTCCACCCTTTGCATTTTACTGCTGTTTTTCTGCGGAGTTTTATAACAATTGAAACAATGCGGCATCCAGATGTTATATAAATGTAAATGAGATTTGTAAAAATGTAGCGTTTTGCATTTGGAGATTACACATGTGAACAGGAACTTAGGTGAGAAGAGAGATAGTAAATTGATAGTAATTGAAGAAGAGTTCAGTGTGCTGGCATGTTCAGATCTGGCAAACAATTTTTACTGCGGATGTTTCTGCGAATGTCGCTGGAAATCTGCAACAGATCTGTGTCAAGAACTGCATATGTAACACGCAAATTTTGTTGCTGATTTAGCAGCAGATTTGCCACAGGTTTTAGTCTGTACATTGCAAAGGTTGAAATTTGCGGTAATATTCTGCTGCTTCTCTTCAACAAATTTTCCGCTACATGTGGATGGGGTTTTGAAAACCCCATCCACTTGTATTGTTTTTTGCTAACAGCGTATTTTACAACTGATCTATTTTTATTTTTTATTTAAGTGCCATTTTTCACCATCATGCTAATTTAAAATATTATCTGAGGCAAAGAATCCTTTTTACAACACATGATTTATTCTGAAAAAAGGCCACCAAAAATGCCATAAAAAACATCACACTCAGTGACACGTGCATATTTTTAAAGAGGCAAAAGAGTGGGTCCTTGGGAGAAAAACTGCACTAAATTCTTGAAAATTGCCAAAGCCAGCCTTGCTGTGATTTTGAAAAAACGCCACTGACCCAAAAAATGCTAAACAAAACAGAAAAGCGCCACCTAAAAAAACCCGCCATGTTTGTAGTGCATTCTATATTTCCCCATTGACATACAGCTAACATCTGGCCACAGCATATATTGCCGCAAACCAGGCGTTTTTCCTAAAAACGCTGTGTGTGAAGCCACCCTAAAGGATATGAACCAAATATCAGAGATAAAATAGATTGTGTTTCCAGATTTTTATTTTTTTTTCCAAATCCGACAAGATACATTTTAATGATATTTTCAATATCTATTCATATTTAGGATGAATAGCACACGGCTTTGAAATGTATGTCTATCCCTTACTGGATTTAACCAGAATGAAGCAACTCAGGCCTTTTAACTCCTTTCTGAGTTTACAAATAAAGTAGTTAATGTTGTCCATTAGTGGACCTTATGCAGCCTCTACTGAAGACCTGGTTACTGTTAATTTCTTACAGACATTCCTGATGCACTAGATGAAAAGGAGATGGATATTTAATATGAGACATATGGGAAGTAGTTGTGTCTGAAAAGTATCTGTGTAGCATACTCCTGTGTTGGCAGCAGAGTAATGGGGAACTAGGCGGGTTTGTTGTTTAGTAGAATCTAGTGTATATTGTGTGAATATACAGGCCAGGATATAGTATCTGATGCACTCAAGCGATTAGATCGACTGCGCTATTGATTCCGTCAAAACAACGGAAGCCGTTCACAACGGTGACAAACGGAAAGCATTAGCAAAGTTTCCGTCACCATTGAGATCAATGGTGATGCAAACGGAAGCTAAGGTTTCCGTTCGCCTTTCCATTGAGGGAACCCCTCAACGCTGAAGTGAACAGGGCCTTACACAAATATCATCTTTCATGACCAGGGATGTTTTGGGCCTTAATGACCGAAGCAAAATTTCACTATGGAAGGCTGTATTCTAAAGATGATGGTTGTTTTTTTTGTCTCCTAGTCTATCCCAACATTTTTTTGTTTCAATTGGTGCTGATATCAGTTAATTTTGTTGTTCTTTTTAGGGAAAAATGGTCAGAAACGGGGAAAAAAAATATACCTGCTATTATCACCTTTTTTTTTTAAACTCGTTTATTGAACTCAAAGCTTGCAATAAAGAAAATACAATATTACAGTATCTCATACATCAGTTGATTGAGAATGATTACATACCATTCAGATCACCTTATACACAACACAGAGCACATTTCAGGCAATAGTTCCGGGTAACATTCTGAGAGTGGTACTGACGTTTACTGGTACATTCTCCTGTATACAAAGCTCAGTTTACTTTGCCATATTTTTTGTTTGACTTTGCATATGACACTATTTAACAAACATTCCATCATTTGGACCTTACCCCTGATGAAGCCGGTGAAACGGCAATATGCATGGTGTCCTCTCCCCTTATGGAGCCATAGGCATAAACAGGGCTGGACTGGGACATAAAATCAGCCCTAGCACTTTAAAGCATACAGGCCCACTTGCTGTGTTTGCGCATTTGTGGGCCCACACTTCAGCTATACAAAAATATTGGGCTTTGTTCTCTAGGCTAGGAGGCTATTCTGACATCCTGCAAAGATATTCAAGCAGCAACTGTCCAAATACTCACAAATTCAATGGATGCAAGAATGGTGAAGGTGATATCAAAGGAGGGGTCCTATGTTAACATGTAACTTGGCCTGTTAAGTTTTTTTTGATTGAAAGAGCTTTTGATTTCAGTAAATATGACCTCCTGATGCTGCAAATTCAACAAATTACCATTTTAGTTCTCTTTACAACCTTTAAAATGTTTTGATCTCTGTTGTGCATAATAATTTGAAACGGTGCAATTTGAGTTTTTTACTTCTAAAAAAAAATCTGTTATCATTAGGAGATTTGTTCAATAAAATTCACATTATACTCCAACAGTTGATGGCTTGAAGATTATACTGACTGTCATTTGCATCGACTATTTAGGAAAATCAGCGAAAAATAACATTTGCATAATAATTTGGAACGCGGTGTATATACTATATACATGAATAATGCCACCATATATACTGAACACTTGATTAACCTACGTGACAATGCCATTACATTGGGGTTCAGAGATGTGGCGTCCGCAATTTTGACGGCAAAAATAACACAGTATTTACTGCTATTTTTCATGAAAAAGCTGACGTAAACTGGGACAGAGTGTCCATTGCAGAGCCTAATTTCCCTGCAGCTACTGGGGCTGTTGGTTTAGTGTAGACAGTACGGGTGAGTTCACTTGTAGCGTAAATAAATACTGTGGATTTATCCGCCGCATAATACAGTATAAACACCTATATAGGAAATCACACATGAACCACTACTAGCGAAAAATGGACAATATTTTATTGAAAGACAAAATCGGTAAAAACAAGTACATTGGCAGTAACATTACCCATAGAAAAAGGATCCCCACATAGGTCGGGTCCCACAGCCTCTACAGTAAAGTGCAAATAGTGCATGCAAAGACTGGTACATAAATCATATGGAGAATATGGATAGAAACCATCCAAGACAAAGTAGTATAAAAAAACAGACAGAAAAAAAGTATAATATAAGGAGGCATACAGACCAGAACTATGGGGGGATCAACCCCCATTGACCTGCGGTGCGGTTTTTAATCCGCAGCATGTCAATTGTATTTGCGTAATCATTGTTCTTTTGTTGCGGATTTTCCCTTTTGAAATCAATGGGAAGGTAAAACCCGCAACAAATGGCAGATATCGCCACCTGGTATGCCGTGTCAACCCATGTGACCGCTGTAGCCAATCACAGGCTGCAGCGGTCACATGGGATAAAACGTCATCCCAGGAGGCCGGGCTGCAGGACAGCAGAGGGCCACGTCGCCATGGCTAGGTAAGTATGAAACTTTTTTTTTACGTGCAGTTTTCCGCAGAGGGCCTTCTGGCCAAAAGGCTGCACCACAATTTGGTGCTGTTTTTCTGCCGGAGTTCCCTGCACCCGGCGGTTATATACCCTTATAGAGGGAGTGGCATGGCTGAGCAGCTGCAGCATGCCAGGTTCAGTGGCTGCTTATTGGCTCAGCATGGCATTCTCTGATGTAATGAAATCTGCCGTTGCGGTGCCACCGCTGCGGATCAAACAGTGATCTGACCAGTGCTGCTCTTTCTATCTAGGGAGAGAAATCACTGCTTCCTCTTTGCCGCTGGTTGTTGCTCGATTATGCATCCCTCTTCTCCCCCTTGCCATCTCTAAACAGCGGCTGCGTTCATATAAGCTTGATTAGACACCCAGTGTGAAAAGTAACGTAGCTATAACTAAAGGATTTGCCTGGGATTAAGAAAGAAAAGCGCCAAAGCGGAGATATGGCATAAAAAAAGCATTACTTATCTTTTAAATCCTCCGCAGCTCCAGTGCCGCCACTCCATTGATCCCCGATCTTTGCTTACTGAGCTGCAACGATGACATCACAATGACACACATGATTGGCTGCAGCAGTCACGTGTGTCAACACTGCTTAGTAAAGATTGATTGGAAGGGATCACTGGAGCGGCAGAGCTAGACTTAAAAGGTAAGTAAGGCTTCTCTTATGTTTGTATGCAATCCCACCCTATGCGGCCTGTTTTATTCTTGATCCCGGATAACCCCTTTAATAAGAACCGTGTGGGGGGCAGCCGACCAGCCCACTGTGCACCGGCCCATCAGGCATTTGCCAGAACTGCCAGATGGCTAGTCCGGCCCTGGGCATAAACCAACTACTATTCTTGACAGTTTTTGTAAGATCGTGTATATATACATATATTTACATGTTTTCTTCATATTGCAGTGATATTTATATTGTTCCAAGCTTATATGTCTATATGCAAGGGGGATAAGTCCTCGATTTTCGTTGGCATATGTTCTTATATTCTCTGCGATCTATGGTTTATGACTTACAATAACTCACATATGCGCACAACGGGACACCATAGAGGTGCATGCGCAGTAACTAGATTTGAGGCCCGGACAAAGCAGGGAAGGGTGTCGGACCATACATAACAGGCTCATGCTCGCTATCTTAGACGAGATTTTGGCACTTAGGGCGGGCCAGTTTTCGGCAGTGTGCAGGCATAAGAAGAGGAATAAACTGACTGATTATTACAATAAAAGTTAAAAAATGTTTGAAGATCAATATTTACAGTCGGAGGAGTTTAGGAGAGGAGATAACGTGGCAATGAACTTTTGACAGCAGCGGCCAGCGAGGGGCGAGTAGAGTTTTATAGGTGAAATGCTGGTGACAGGTTCCCCTCTGGATCCATGTTAGATACATGGCTGGTTCTAGCATTGTTAGAAAAAGATTGTCATGCACTTTATTATCTCTGACTTTTTTTTATTAATTCTGGGACAACACCTTTAAAGGGAGAGCAGTTGAAGCAGCAGGTGGCGCTTTACAAATGTTTTTAGGTGAATATCACGTGAACTAGGCATTTTTTTTGAGAAGTGTAAATTCAAAATATGCTTATAATTTGGTGCGCTTCATTTAAAAAAAATATATTTTTTGTGTGACAACTTCTTTAATATAGACATTTTTAAGGTCCATATTGCACCAAATTATAAAATAACATACATGTTGTGGTTTAGTATGCTGTTAGGAAAGAGACTGCTAAGACACTTAAGGTATGCCCATTGTCCATGCATAAACATTATTGATAGCATTTATTGAATTGTAACCTGTATCTATCAATGAAAAACTGCTAAAATTGTGGCAAAATGTCAGGTCACTCGCGCGGTCTCCGTTCTCTTCAGTTATCCTTATTTCTGGTGAACCGTTCTGATATTTCTGATAAAGCTTACAGGGTAGGTGGTCTGACTCTGTTAATTTATGGATCTGTTTTATAGATGGGTATATCATGGAGGAGATTAGATGTTTCTTTACCCCCCCCCCCCCCCCCCACCCCACACTCTCAAATGGGGTGTGCAGTATGGTCCTACGAATACCCTAAAGCAATACTGGCGAACTATGAGGAATAATACAACGAAGAAAAGTATGTTTATACAGCGCCTTTTTAGTAATCTCAAATATAGAATTCCACGCGGAAAACTTTCTGATGCACACTGGGTACAGTAAGATGAATACTAAAGTAAAAGACTTGGCAGGTTTTGTAAAACCTTGAATATGCAGAGGTTAAAAGTAAAGGCTCATGAATACAGCTATAGTATGTGTAATATAGCGCCCATAGAAGTGTATGGGCCCACACTGCATGTATTCATGCAGAATCAATGAGTAAAATCATGGCATGCTCCAACACAAGTCCTATAATACAGGTATTCTCCCCTAGAAGCATTGCTTGTAGGTGAGAGTATGGAGCCTCACAGAAACACCATTCTGCGGCAGAGTAATAACATGTAACACATGAAGGGTCTCTGTGGCTACAATCCCAATTTAATCATCTTTTTTTTTCATGAGTTTCTCATCTACGATGTAAATAACGCTGTTATAGGCTGAGAAGCAGATCACGCACCTTATGTCACACTATGACGTTGTTCTGGTGAGCAACGTTTACATTTCATTATTTCAGAATGCGTGTAGATATAAGCAATGGAGACCAGGTAGGATGCACTGTAAGAAAGCGGCACCATCCAGGCGCAAAATCTCCATGAGTCAATCGGATGTCTGGTAAAAGTTATTTATTGTATACGAACAATAAAATATATTATAAAAGCAAGTCTCTAAAATACAATGCGTTTCGGGGAAACAGAGCCTTTTTTTCAAGTACTTTTCAGACAGTGCAGTGTCTCATGCTTACTTGAAAAATGGGTTCTGTTTCACCGAGACATTGTTTTATTTTATGTTTTATTGTTCGTATATAATAAATAACTTTTACCAAACATCCGATTGGCTCGTGTAGGTTTTGCGCCTGGATGGTGTCTCTTTCTTACAGTGGATCCTACCTGGTCTCCATTGTTACCTGCATCTATACCCCGGCAATGCTGGCACCTGACGCCCAAGGTATAACGACACCGTCAGCATCCTTCCTAATTATCTCGCTCTATAATAGTGTTGTGCCTATCCATGCACAACCACTTAATGTCTAGCCACGGATATATCCGTCACAAGCGGGAGCTAATCCCTGCATCGAGACGGATATATCCGTCGCTCGTATCTCATGTGTACTGCCACTGTACCCACGAGATCAGCGGCAGGAGCATAGCTGTTATACACAGTCAGGCTCCTGCCGCAACTGCCAGAATCGAAGAGCTCTCAAATTCCAGCAGTTTAACCCCTTAGATGCCGCTGTCAATAGCGACCGCAGCATATGAGGTGTTTGACTGAGTGAGAGAGCTCCCTCTGTCACACCTGATACGCGATCGTGGGGTGCCGATGGGTTTCCATGGCAGCCGGGGGCCATTAGGTCTGCCTTCAGTAACGGTCTATTAGTAACTGGCAGTACGAGTAACTGCCGATGGCCTAGTAGATTGCCTCTCAGTTTTACACTGACAGGCAATAATGCTTTGGTATACTAAGCATTATATCTGCGATCTAAGATCGCCTTGGGAAGTTCCCTAGTGGGACTAAAAAAAAATAATAAAAACAGTTGAATAAAGTTTACAAAAAAAAAAGATTACAGTAAAATTAAAATAAAACCACTTTTTTTCCATAAAAAGTTGTTTTATTTAGTAAAAAAAAAAAAATACACATATATGGTATCGTAACGACTCGAATACTGAAGTTAAGACATTGATTAAACCACCAAGTGGACGGCATGCAAAAGAAATGCAAAAAACAACGGCAAAATTCCTTTTTTTTCTTTTTATTTGCATTCCTTCCCCAAAAAAATCAAATACAAGTTAATCAATAAGTACCATCTATCCCAAAATAATACCAATGAAAACTACATCTTGTCCCGCAAAAAACAACCACAAATATGGCTACATCGGCGGAAAAAAAAAAAAGTTACGAGTTACGGCTCTAATGAGGGGCATGCAAAAACAATTTTTTTTCTTTTTAGAAGGGCTTTCTTGTGCAAACATAGTAAAACAGAAAAAAACGTATACATATTTAGTATCGCTGCAATCGTACCGACCCATATGTTATTTACGCCGCATTGTAAATTTAAAACGCAAAAAAACTATTTTGGAATAGCTGGATTTTTTTCAATTCCCTCCCAAAAAAAGTTGATGAAAGTTTATTAATATACTATGTGCACCGAAAAATGGTGCAATTAAAATGTACAACTCGTCCCGAAAAACAAGCCCTCATACAGCTATGTCGACACAAAAATAAGAAAGTTACGACTCTTAGAAATGCGACGGTGAAAAACGAAAAATAGTGCTTGAACATTAACGTGCAAAAAGGCCTGGTCATTAAGCGGTTAAGGTGAGCCTCCATTTACCACGCTCAACAGAGAAAGCCATCATTAACCTGACGTACTCACCCTATTTGTTCTCTCTGTTCTAATTTTTCTAGCCTCCGTATATGTTATTTCAGCATGCAGAATGTAAAGTATCTTCTTTCATTTATTTTTGGAGATGATTATATTAGAGTTTTGCAAATAAAGTTCTTTGGAAAACTAATGAGGGATTAATTCCATAAATAGACATTTTATATGGGCGGATTTTTTATGTTGGACCACCGAATTCGGTTATTTGGGCTAAATTGTTTGTACAGCAATATTATGATATTCTCTGAGGGGGCTATGGTTACAGATTGGCCTTCTCTGTGCACCGTCATTGGGAATAGCAAAGAAACAGGAAGACATGAGGTGAAAATATGAGAAGTATGCGATCACGATGGCAAACACAGACATGTGATATTTAAATCTAGTTTGATGACATTTCCATCGCTTGTTTTCAGCACTATTTCTTGTCTAGTCTATAGCTGATAGTGTCCTTTAGAAACCAAATCACATTACAGAAAAGTCATGTTGTAATTCAATGCAATAAATCTATTCTTATGGCTATGTAGACCAAAATTACTCTAAATCAATAACATATAACTTTTGCCTACATATATTACCTATATTGTGTAATGTTAGAAATCGAAAGAAAGTCTCTGATTAGAAACTGTTTTTATGGCCTTACTGGTTTCCGGTAATCTAAAAGGATGTTCAGTGTGTGGTGCCTGATGAACAGTGATACAGTTACCAAACCGGAGCCTGAAGGTCATTAGTACGTTCTAGATCTTTATAGTCAATGGAAAATTAAGCATCTGTTTTTGTAGCCAATCTGGTGGCCAGTAGTCCAATCCGTTCCTGGTTCCTGTTGTAGTGGTTTTACTAATGTTTGATACCTGATAGCCAGAAGTATAGTCAGTATCCATTTTCTTGAGGTCAGTGGCACAGTAAGCAAACAGATCTCGTGGTCAGTGTGCATTTCCTGATGGTCAGTACAGTTAGTATCCGTTACATGGTTGTTTGTAGTACAGTTATGGCCTGTTCACATTTGCGTAGGAGACTCTGTTAAGGGGCTTCCGTTGCAGATCTGGCAGAAAGTACCAGAAACAATAGTGCAGCGTGCTACGCTATTGTTTCCGATAAAACCACGGACACACTGACTAAATCCATTAAAGTCAATGGGTTCCGTCGGGTTCCGGTAGTCTTACTGCCAGACCTGTTGAATCTAAACATCACTTAAATAAAACTTGTTTGGCAATGTGAAGCAGCACATGAGTCACGTTCTAAAGAGGTTCAACTGAAGGCCTCACTTGCCTCAGTTATTGTCAAAGTACACGATTCCACAATAAGAAAGATACTGGACAAAAATGGCATCCGTGGGAAAGTTGTACTGTGCAAACCACTGCTGACCAAAAAGAACAGTCTCGTTTCACATTTGCCAAAAAATATCTAGATGACCCCCAAGACTCTTTTAGATAATAATCTGTGAACTAAATAAGTCACAGGTATAACCTTTTGGAAAACATGGGTTTTGTTACATCTGGAGTAAAGCTAACATCACATTCCATCATAAGAACATCATACCAATGGGCAAGCGTGGTGGTGGTAGTAGTGGGATGGTCTTGGGCTGCTTTATTTCTGCAGAACCTGAATGACTTGTCATAAATGATGGAAATATGAGTTCTCCTCTCGATCAGAAAATCCTGGAGGAGAATGTCCGCCTATCAGTTTGTGACCTAAAGCTCAAGTGCAGTCGGGCTATGCGGAAGGGCAATGACCGAAGCACACAAGAAAGTCCACCTCTGAATATCTCAAAAATACGAAGTGAAGGTTTTTGAGTGGACAAGTTTTAGTCCTGACTTGAATCCCATTGAAGGGCTATGGAAAGACTAGTTCATGCTCGAAAATCCCAATGAAGCCGAATTAATACAATTCTGCAAAGAAAAGTGGGCCAAAATTCCTCCACCGCAATGTAAAAGACTCATCGCAAGTTATCGCAAACATTTTAATGCAGTGGTTACTGCCAAGGGTGGCACAACCAGTTATTAGGTTTGAGGGGGGGGGGGTCAATTACTTTTTCACATTGGTGATATAGGTTTTGAATAAATATTTATCCTCAATAAATGGAATGATCATTTAAAAACTGCATTTTGTGTTTTACTCGTGTTGTATTTATCTGATATTAAAATTAGTTGGATGATCTGAAACATTTAAATGTAACAAATTACCAAAAAATAGCAGCAATAGTAATAGCAGAAATTGCAGTAATTTCCAAGCTTTTTAGCCTTAGGAAATCCTTGTAAGTCCTTCTTTAATTCAATTTTAAACGATTATAAAATGAAAGATAAAAGTTTTTTTTTTATTTGCAAGCAGAATAATACATTGACTAGACCCCTTAAACTAATTCAGACCCCCAGACCACACCGCTAAGTTCATTCAGACCCCAGACCAGACTCCTAAATTCATTCAGACCTCTCATCAAATCCTAAATGATCTCAGAACAGACCCCTGCGTAGCATTCACCATAAGCCTCTTCAAGGTCTTTCCATTTCCTTTTTAGGGCACTTTTAGATGCAATTTTATTGAATGAACTCTGAAAAACTAAATGGCGATAGCGTTTTAAAGGGGTTCAAGAGCAGGATCTAAATGATAGTTGAGGGGACTCAGGGGCCTGTATGGACAGTTAGTGTGATGTGACTGGCTAATGTGTTTACAGTACTGAGGAACCTAGAGCTTTTTACTCGGCTTCCAAAAATTGTCATCTTATAATGTGTTTTAATTGATTGAACATGCTCAAGTGTCACAATTATAACTCAGAATGTTTTTTTCTAGAGGAAAGGGAAACATTTTGATCTAGCTGTTTGAAGGGAAGCTTGCTCATGTCCAATATTGCAAAATTCACCCTATGGGTTAGTTTAGTGAAATTAATCACTCTGCAAAAGTTCAGGGCCTATTACAGTTAAGTCTGAGCATACAGTGTTAGAAGGGTCACATGACAAGTCTGAGCCTACAGTGTTAGAAGGGTCACATGACAAGTCTGAGCCTACAGTGTTAGAAGGGTCACATGACAAGTCTGAGCCTACAGTGTTAGAAGGGTCACATGAAAGGTCTGTGCCTACAGTGTTAGAAGGGTCACATGACAAGTCTGAGCCTACAGTGTAAGATGGGTCACATGACAAGTCTGAGCCTACAGTGTTAGAAGGGTCACATGACAAGTCTGAGCCTACAGTGTTAGAAGGGTCACATGACAAGTCTGAGCCTGAGCCTTCAGTGTTAGAAGGGTCACATGAAAGGTCTGTGCCTACAGTGTTACAAGGGTCACATGACAAGTCTGAGCCTACAGTGTTACAAGGGTCACATGACAAGTCTGAGCCTACAGTGTTAGAAGGGTCACATGACAAGTCTGAGCCTACAGTGTTACAAGGGTCACATGACAAGTCTGAGCCTACAGTGTTACAAGGGTCACATGACAAGTCTGAGCCTACAGTGTTAGAAGGGTCACATGACAAGTCTGAGCCTACAGTGTTAGAAGGGTCACATGACAAGTCTGAGCCTACAGTGTTACAAGGGTCACATGACAAGTCTGAGCCTACAGTGTTACAAGGGTCACATGACAAGTCTGAGCCTACAGTGTTAGAAGGGTCACATGACAAGTCTGAGCCTACAGTGTTACAAGGGTCACATGACAAGTCTGAGCCTACAGTGTTAGACGGGTCACATGACAAGTCTGAGCCTACATGTTAGAAGGGTCACATGACAAGTCTGAGCCTACAGTGTTACAAGGGTCACATGACAAGTCTGAGCCTACATGTTAGAAGGGTCACATGATTCTAATTGATAGATGAGTTGCATTGCCAGCAAGCACCCCCGGACAGATTTTACCAGATGGTTTTGTCTCCCTCTACTGGCTGCTTCCATGTTTGAGACACAAAACGTTACAAATTTCATTACAGCCCAGTGATGAAGAGAAGCTTAAGTAGCAGAGAAAAACGTGATTATTCTATCCATGTAACATGAATCCACAGCTATTCCCCCTGTGTGTAGTCTGGAGGAAGAGTGTAAGCTCAGGATGCCACATACTGTATGAAGGATCATATTTCTGTGTCAATCTCTTTTTTAAAGGAGACAGTTTAAATATGACAGGTGTCTCTGTGCTAGACCTCATGGTGCCAAGTCTTGTTTACAGCCTTAGTTTAAAAATGCAACCTAATATGTTGTGATGCCAGTGTTAGAGTTATTTATATATCATTGAAATGGTCTAAGAGGGGCTTCGTGTGATTAATCTTATCAACCTGGCAAGGTATATAGTGCAAATATTTCAATTAAAAGATCAAACGTGTAATTCTTCATAAAGTGCAATATTCAAAGGAGTGTTCAATTCATAGTTAATAAAGCTTTCAATATTGTATAATAATTACTTTCTGTCAATGAATAGAAACATTTGTGTTTATATTCAGAGGCTGAAAAATTCTCCTGACCTATTCCTCCTCAGAGCCAAGGATATATCAATCTGGGCAATCCTCTATGAGCACCAATGTCTGGCATGTTTTAGTCTCTATGCTGCGATGATTCGCTTTTGGCATACATTTGTACAATAGGAATCATTTAATATGTTTGTTTTTCTATGCGTCCGACTTAGACCGAAAATGTGATGTGAACAATGCCCTAGACTGTTGCAGAAAGATTTTGACATCAAATGATCTTTGTCCAAAAAGTCTATACTACTTCCTTGTTGTACCATGCAGCAGTGATCCCCAACCACCGGGCCACGGACCAATACCAGGCTGTGGGTCATTTGGAACCGGGCCGCAGTATCTGGTATCTGCCCCGGTAGCCGCAGGGAATTCCGGGCGAAAAACCGCACTAAATTGTGGTGGCGTTTTTTGCCCGGAATGTCTGCCGCGGAAAACTGCTGAGCATTCAGCCAGCCTGCTAGCAGGCCAGCCTCCTGGGCTGACGTTTTATCCCAGGAGACCGATGCAGCCTGTTTTTGGCTGCAGCGGCGGTCACATGGGATGAAGCATCATGCCAGGAGGCTGGCCCTCTGACGACATCCAGGCTGGCCTCCTGGGATGACTTTTCATCTCATTTGACCGCCACTACAGCCTGTGATTGGCTGCAGCGGTCACATGTTATGAATCGTCATCTCAGGAGGCCAGCCTAGAGGAAGAAACAGAATTCTGAGTAAGTATAAGATTCCACGCAATAAACACAACATCTGCTATTTGTTGCGGGTATTACCTCCCCATTGAATTCAATAGGGAAAACCTGCAACAAATAAGCAGCATTTACACAAATACAATTGAAATGCTGTAGAATAAAGCTCCGCACCGCAGGTGAATTTGTGAGCGGTTCTTCGGTTTCTCAGTCACACAGCGTGTGGATGAGATTTGTTCTATCACATCCACTTTGCTGCTACTGTATTATGCTGCGGATTTTCCTCAACTAATTCAATTGCAGAAAATTCACAGTATTTATGCAACATGTGAACTGACCTTAAACCCCAAGCAATTGCCCCACTACAACGGTCCATGGAAAAACTGTCTTGCATGAAACTTGTCCTTTCTTAAAAAAAGGTTGGGGACCGCTGCCATAGAGTAATGATGATACTGTATATAATTTTTTGGGTAAAATGTATACTATACCTGTCTCACCATAGCAACCCCATCCATATGACCTACTCCGTACGCTCAGTACTCCCTTCTATGTACCAAAACAGAGCGTTGCTATGTAGGGCTTAGTTCACATAGGTGTTCAGAGCCTCTGTCAAAGGGTTTTGTCACTTTGAATAGCAAGAATGCATCACCATTCTTGCTGTCTAAATGAAGAAAACCTTAACCGAACACTGACGGATCCCATTGTTAGTTGGGGGTCTGTCAGTCACTGTTTATGTTCGTTATACATAAATTCGGCACCGCACTATGGCTCCAGTGATAAATATAAGAGAAGTCGGATCCGCAGTGATCAGCTGCTGGCCATGTCTAATTTGAAGTCAACACCTTTAATAAAGAGCGGAGAGAGGAACCTGCACTTCCTTCTCAAGTTTACAATGAATTAGGATTTGAAGTGAGAGCTAATGGAAGGCTATGCAGTGACTATTACTCCTTATGAGCCTTCTCAGTGGTTCTGATTTTCCAAGAAGGGGACGATCACGCACACTGCTATATTTTTTCCAATTCTAGTAAAAGGTCTAGTAGCTTGGGAGGTACTTCTGTTGTATAAGTATTGCCCACTGGTTTTACTACATAATGAAATGTTTCATAATAGCAGGTTCACTTTAAGTGCTATCTATATGATGTTGTTGTCTTATATAAGCATGCTATAATATCATGAATGTCACAGGGCAGACATATACAAGCATATACTGTACACCAGTTGTCATTAGGCACCCACAGACTTTCCCATGTGATTTTGTGTAGAAAGAATTCAAATTAATTCTTTGGTAAATACTCTGTTGTCTATATCATCAAAACTTGTTTAGATCTGCACAGAATGCAAGCAGGGTATGTTTTTCAACAGTCAACTGAGTCTGCATCTGGAGATGGGCAGCAATCTCTGTAACTGTCCTCAGATAATCTGCCGCCTCGCTCTGTGTCAGTTCTCTGTCATCTTCTTTTTCAGCTGCCTGTGTAACAGCTGCTTATCTTATCTTACCACTAGAAGAAGCCGGAATGCCGGCGAAACGCGCGTCGGGTGCATAGTTTTTAGTTTCCAATGTCAGGTTCTATCTCTCTATCCAATCTAACTGTCATCGATGTTTAATTAAAATACCTCCTCAACTCGTGTCCACTCGCCTCTTCTGCTTCACTCTAGCGGGGTGAGCGAGAGGAATTACATCAGCACACACTGTCAGGTGATCATACATCACTAACAGACGAGAACTCACCCAACATTTCAAGCGGCTCAGAGTCACGACAGCGACTCACACAAGCCAGTCAGCCTGGGAGCACCACTGTGTTGCTGCCTGTCGCTCCTTCCGTCTTTGGCGGTGTGGGAGATAAGACACTAGCAAAGTGTTTACTATCCGGCAACAGCATAGAGCGGAACACAGAGCTGGTGCAAGTATCCTACCTTAATCATCCTTGCGGATACTAGCTGACCACGCTGCTGCTATAGCTCTCATGCAAGGGAGCTGTAAAGGATTTGCCAGACACAGGTTCTGTGTCGACGCCCGTGGGCAATCAGTCTGCACCTGCTCCTATGTCTGTGAGACTGACTCCATCTTCCACCACTCAGGATGGCAGGCTTAGGAGTGGAAGAGCCTATCACAGCCTGGCCAGACGGAGCTAGCTCCTGCCCTCTGTCTATTTATACCTGCCTTTCCTGTTCCTCCTTTGCCTGTGATTCTTCTATGCTTGTTTCCTGGCTTGCTGCTGCTTGTACTACTGATCCTCTGCTTGTTATTGACCTTGGCTTTCTGACCACTCTCCTGCTCAGCGTTTTGTACCTCGCTCTCTCCTAGTTTGACTCGGCTCGTTCACCCCTCTTGTTGCTCACGGTGTCTCCGTGGGCAGCTGCCCCGTTTCCCTGCTTCTGTGTACCCCTGTCTGTTTTGTCTGTCTTGCACTTACTGAGCGTAGGGACGGGTCGTTGCAAGTAGGCAGGGACTGAGTGGCGGGTAGATTAGGGCTCACCTGTCTGTCTCCCTACCCTGTCATTACAGGAGCACTTAGCTTGCCTCAGAGCAATCACTAATTTTACATTCAATTTTTCCATAATATGGGAAACGGGAATACAGGTATCCACAATACTTTTGAGCATAATTTCATCTTAAGTTATTAGAACAAGGTGATATTTAGGCATATTTACTGCCATTCCCTTGTAATTTATACTGATATTCCTGGCAACAATGTTGATGGGCAGTATTGTACCATTATCATTGTATATCAACATTGGATAGTAAGTAATCCACAAGGCAAATTGTGTCCTTTAATAGTGTAGCATTAGGGGTCATCTGCACTAAAATAATTGTAGACCCGCATTGGACAATTTTAACAATTCACATTAATTGTTTGTAAGTCAATTAATAAAGTTTATTTTTAATTTTTTTTTACTATAATAATTTTTGCTCATTGAACCACAAGTCTTTTCCTTATCCTCCCCTTTTCCCTAACAAATGGCTGCTTATCTTAGCTCTGGCAGCAAAAAATACCTGCTATTTTTTTTATTTAATGAAGTTCCCCCCGTAAAAAAAATGTAAATATACAGTAACTCCTTATTTATACAAAAGGATTTATCATCCAAAACTTGTAGCTGGAGTAAATTCCTATTCCTCCAAATAGGAGTAATTCTTGTGACCCTTCAAAATGTGTGGGGTTTTTTTATGTTCACACTAGACCTTGTAATATAAATTTCACATTGGAAATCTCATTCTTAACTCCCTTAACAACAATACCAGACTCTCTAACCATTTTACCATATTATACACTTTTGCAAAACCCAATTCACTTAACAAGTGCATATTTACTGTCCACTTATCCCATTCCACCATAGCCCTTGGGAAAGAATGGTTCAAATCTCCAATGAACAACAAAACGTCGTCGGCATATAGAGACATTTTTCACAGCCCGTGCTATACCGGCCGAGACCTTGATTACTAAAGGTAAATAAAACTAGAGACAGGGGCACCCTTGACTGGTCCCCCTTGTTAGGGGAAATGACTTAGGTACACATACCCCAACTCTAATCCTAGCGAAGGGGGAATCATAAATATCAACCTTACCCATCTTACAAATTCATCAGGAAATCCAAAACAAACCATTACCTCCCAAAGGAAATCCCACTCGACACTGTTGAAGGCCATCCAATGACAGTATAGAGTGGGGCCCCTCAGCCCTTGGAGAGCTCTACAGGACCGAATAGAGTCTCAATATGTTCAGTATAGTGGATTTTCCTTTCATGAATCTATTTTGTTCCTTGCTCACAATAGATGGAATTTCAGACCTTCTAACTGATTTTTATCTGATTCTAACAAGATTGCCATCACTCCTTCCAGGCTGTAAGAAAAAAGTCCAAAAAAGCTATCAAAAGACTGTCTCCAAATAATTTATCCACATCAAATGGCAGACCATCGATACCAGGCGCTTTTCTTTTAGGACTCTTATCTATTAGCCCTTTAATTTCTTCCAAAGTTATAGGCTCGGTCATTTTTCTTTTTTTCTCTCACATGAAATGCAGAAGAAAACAATTCCACTGATTTTTCCATTTTTCATAGAAGAGTATAACTCCTTATAGTATTTTCTGAACTCCTCTAAATAGTAAATGGGTCATTGGTACCTGAGAGATTTTATAGCTCCTATACTTGTTAGTGGATTTTGATTATTAATAATCCTAGTAAGAAATCTTCTTGGCCTACCTCCTCCAGGAACTCTTTCTCGCTGAGAAAACAATAGCTTCTCTCTGGCTTTATCCAGAAGAAACAGATCCAAATTTAACTGCGCATTAGATAAGGCCGACCTATTGTTTTTATCTCTGACTCTGAGATATTCTGCCTGGCAAACTGCAATTTATTTATTTTAGTAAAAGACCCCCCTAATGTATGCTTTTAAGGTGTCCCACAGTATGTTCTAGAAGAAGCCCTCAATTTTCAAGAACTCCTTCACTTTCTTCTTTAATTTACCTTTTATGTCCAGGACATCCAACCAGTAAGGATTACATATTTATTACATTTTTTATAAACCATTTATTTAAGATTTTTTAAAGTATAAAATACATAGAAATCCAAGTTGGTAGGGGCAAGCAGGCCAGGAAAAGGGTACCCCTTAAAAAGGATCTGTCACTAGTTTATTAAAGGGGTTTTCCAGCCAATAAAAATTGATGGCTTATCCTCCGATTTCCTAACTAATCTAATAGGCGCTATGATGCTCATAACTACAGTGTTATTTTTTTTATCAAAAACTTTTATTATTTGCAAAGTTATGTCCTTTCTTTCTAAATATGCTAATTTGGCTATACTTGCCAAATAGGAGGTAACTCTTTCTTTTCACTCTGGGCGGTGTAATGTTTTCTGTATGATGCTGTCCAATCAGCGTCATACAGTTCTCCTCTTCCCAGCCCAGCAACACAGCTTGATGATAGTATACAGCTTCCATCCCCCACTGTGTTTTCAACTGGTGATACCTTCGGTAACTGGTGATACCTTCGGTTCTTTCACAGCTAGATCTGCAATCCTGGTGCCATATGAAAGATTAGATTATCTCATCTTTCATATTCCACCAGAACCACTGTTCTAGGTGGTCCACAGCCAAAGATATGGCGATTTGAAGTGAGGATGTGAGGTAGCTCCACCTCAGGAGAATCGCTGGCATTGATGCCCACTTATCTAGTATAGCTTCATTTGCATATTTAGAAAAAATAGCTCATAACTTTTAAAATCATAAACTTTTTTGGACACAATTTTCAGTAGCATTATCAGTGTGACAGCGCTTATAAGATTAGCTAGGAGATTGGGCATTACTATAGTAGTGACAGATCCTCTTTAACATCAGAGACATAAAAAAGACATAGAGGCAATAAACAATTATCCACAGGAGCGTAGGCCAAAATAGGCATATAACAAAGGAGACCCTAATGGGACCGGAAAGGAGACCGCTTATAGGCTACAAACATAGTGAGGAAAAATTAGTCAAGGCCTTAATTAAAATACGATATACCCCTAACCCCTGCTATGCAAAATAAAGTTAAATAGGGGTAGGAGGGTCCTAGGTGTTCAGGAAGACCTAATAGTCTTATATTCATCCGTCTCCATATAGCAGTTCCAGTAGAACCACGTTTTAGCAAATTTATCAATGGCAGGATGTGCACCTTTTGCAACAAATCTACTGTCATATACAAGAGGGGCTATCCGCGTACAGTTCCCATTTATTTAATGAAAAATATATTAATTTGATATTAGTAGCATTATTTTCCAACAATAACGTCATTGTTCAAACATTGCTCACTTAGTCATGTTTGCATAAATAGGCTGTTAAAGGCTGAAACACATATAATATTCCAAGGTAAATAAGGCAAGCAACTGTGCTCTTAGTGCCACTATTGACATCTTGTTCCAGCCAAATGATATTCTTTATTGGTATCAAACTACAATTATTGTTTCTATTGGAACAGTTCTCTTAGTCTCGCCAAGGCATTTTACTTAACCCTTCCCTTGGGGTGCACAAAAACAACTGCTAGTTTATTCCTACGTCAATGGATTTGGTACATGGGCATAGATGTAAGGCATTTTAGCTGTGATTCTCAAGCATTTCCTGATCGTTCATGCTCAAAATTGTTGTTCGGCTTTGGTAGGAGTAGTCCCATATTAGAGAAAAGAAACCACAGGCAAAAAAAAAATTACTGTGTCTCTCCTGTAGCTGTTCAAGAGACAGGCTTCTGTAAAAGTGATCTGTATTCTGCTGACTGTTTTGGAAGATAACCATGCTGCCTTGTTCTATTGTTGGATCGATTCTGCTCAACAACTGAATGTTTTCAATAGCTGTACTGTATTAGGAAAGAATGCAGATTATTGTATTTACAACAGTCTTCTTGCATAAATACATAAAAAAAATATGCCATCCAGGCCACATCAAATTAGTTATGAAGCCACTGCAATATTTTTCTGGCACGCACAAAAGAGATGGAAAACTGTTAGGTCCAAACCCGGCATTGATTTTAACCCAGCCAGATTAGATCTTGTGCACACTGCATGGGTGAGAGATACAATTACACAGCTCAGACAATGCGCCAGTATTAATAGATCTCAGAGCATTCAGTGCTCAAAAGCACAATACAAACAACACATTATGTGTGTACAAAACATATATGTAAGTATCTGTACACATCTGCGTTGGAGGCTCTGTTAGGAGCTTTTATTGCAGATTCCGCTGAAAATTACGGGAAAAAAGTATGCAGCGCTATTTTTGCCGGTTAAATGATGGACACCAAGAAGGAAACCAGACAGAACCCATTAAAGTTAATTGCGTGCGTCGAGCATCGTTGGTGTCCAACATGAGATGGATCTGTCACTGACATTGTTTTAGGTTTTTCTGTTTTATGACGAAACAGAAATGACGATGAAGATGTGAAGAGAGCCTAAAAAAAACCCACAAAAACTAGTACTAGTAGTAACTGTAGACTTATGACCTGTTTTAGTGTATTGCACCCCATTAGGATAGCCAGCGGATCTGGAAGAATTATGTCCATAGCTTTACCTGGGACACTTACTCATGTTAAAGAGGCTCTGTCACCAGATTTTGCAACCCCTATCTCCTATTGCAGCAGATCGGCGCTGCAATGTAGATAAGAGTAAAGTTTTGTTTTTTTAAAAACGAGCATTTTTGGCCAAGTTATGACCATTTTTATATTTATGCAAATGAGGCTTTCTAAAGTACAACTGGGCGTGTTTAAAGTAAAAGTACAACTGGGCGTGTATTATGTGCGTACATCTGGGCGTTTTTACTTCTTTTACTAGCTGGGCGTTGTGAATGGGAGTGTATGATGCTGACGAATCAGCATCATCCACTTCTCTTCGTTAACACCCAGCTTCTGGCAGTGCAGACACACAGCGTGTTCTCGAGAGATCATGCTGTGACGTCACTCACTTCCTGCCCCAGGTCCTGCATCGTGTCGGACGAGCGAGGACACATCGGCACCAGAGGCTACAGTTGATTCTGCAGCAGCATCGGCGTTTGCAGGTAAGTCGATGTAGCTACTTACCTGCAAATGCTGATGCTGCTGCAGAATCAACTGTAGCCTCTGGTGCCGATGTGTCCTCGCTCGTCCGACACGATGCAGGACCTGGGGCAGGAAGTGAGTGACGTCACAGCGAGATCTCTCGAGAACACGCTGTGTCTGTGCACTGCCAGAAGCTGGGTGTTAACGAAGAGAAGTGGATGATGCTGATTCGTCAGCATCATACACTCCCATTCACGACACCCAGCTAGTAAAAGAAGTAAAAACGCCCAGATGTACGCACATAATACACGCCCAGTTGTACTTTTACTTTAAACACGCCCAGTTGTACTTTAGAAAGCCTCATTTGCATAAATATAAAAATGGTCATAACTTGGCCAAAAATGCTCGTTTTAAAAAAAAAAAAAAACGTTACTCTTATCTACATTGCAGCGCCGATCTGCTGCAATAAGAGATAGGGGTTGCAAAATCTGGTGACAGAGCCTCTTTAAAGAGGCTCTGTCACCAGATTATAAGTGCCCTATCTCCTACATAATCTGATCGGCGCTGTAATGTAGATAACAGCAGTGGTTTTTATTTTGAAAAACGATCATTTTTGAGCAAGTTATGAGCAATTTTAGATTTAGTTTCTTAATGCCCAACTGGGCGTGTTTTTACTTTTGACCAAGTGGGTGTTGTAAAGAAGTATATGAGGCCGACCAATCAGTGACCAATCAGCTTCATATACTTCTCATTGTTCCAGCCCAGCATGATCCACAGCACAGTGAGATTGTGCAGTGAAAGATGCTGGGCTGGAACAATGAGAAGTGTATGTCACTGATTGGTCACTGATTGCACAGCCTCATACACTTCTTTACAACACCCACTTGGTCAAAAGTAAAAACACGCCCAGTTGGGCATTAAGAAACTAAATCTAAAATTGCTCATAACTTGCTCAAAAATGATTGTTTTTCAAAATAAAAACCACTGCTGTTATCTACATTCCAGCGCCGATCAGATTATGTAGGAGATGGGGCACTTATAATGTGGTGACAGAGCCTCTTTAAGCAGAGTCAGGATGGTAGGGAGATCTATAAAAGTTTGCATACATTTTCCAGGAAACATTATTTAGAAGATCCCTATTCTCTTCACTAAAATGCGTAAATAAGGCAGTAAAAATATTATTAACCTTATATTGCAAACCATAATTTTGTTTTATCACCCATTTGGTCTTACATTTAGGCATAGTGAAATAAACTATGGGCAATGACAAGTGGTCTATCCCAGCTGTGTATGGTAAAGGGTTTATCTGGGCTTTTTTTTTAAATGTATGATTACCCACATATGGCATAATTTTAATGTAAAAGTACTTATACTCACCTATTAATCCACTGCCGCTCCAGTGTTGCTGCTCTACAGTCCCTCGCCTGTCTTTGTTTACATTGTCTGGAGCTGTAACATGCTGTACCAATCACTAGTGATCTCAGTATGTATGGCACAGGACCGCTGCATCTGGCAGCCAATACAGAACGCCACAACTGCAGATTGTAAACAGTAATGGAGCGGTGGCGCTGAAGTAGCAGGAGATTAGAAAGTATGTACGAGCCTTTTTTGCACTAAATTACACCATGTAACAGTAAATGTTATTATAAAGCCCAGATAAACCCTTTAATATCATATAATGCCATGTGGGAACTTGGTCTATCATGATTTTTAGACCAATCTAGAAGCCAGTTTATTTTTTTTATTATTGTGGAATAACTACATTTAAGGGGTTGTCTCATCACAGACAACCTCTTTCATATTCAAGACGCTGTGGTGATCAGCTGATGTTACCAGAGGAAGCCACAGCCAGCTGCAGGGGATATGTATTATTACATTGCATCTATTCAGATTAATGTAGTTTTTCATGGACGGCTGAGGTCCACCAGAGCAGGAGCCGCTTTTATAGACTTCTGAAGGGGAATCCCAAGTGGGGAATATCCCTCTCTGATGTCCATATGCATTAATAAGGTATGTCGACAGGGATTGTTGTGATGAGATTTTCCAACCCCTAGACAACCCCTTTGATCATGTGATAAACTGTATTTCTGTCTGATGAATTGAGATGACCAAATGTATGGCTAAGTTTGTCATTGTAGTAGAGCATCATTGGCATATCTCCTCATGATAATACAATGAATGATCATTAGTTTTCCATAAGACTGCAAGTAAACCTACAATAATATCTTAACCTAGTGAGTTTGATCTCATAATAATGCCATGGAAAAAGGAAAGTTATATTACATATTCTGCAGTGCTACATCTGTATATATTTTCTGTTCTAAGTGTACATTTGTCCCAGTTTATACACAGTGACAAGCAGACTTTGTGCCCCTTTGTGTGTTCTCCATACTTTCTATACTTCATATGTAACAGGAGAAAGGCCAAGAGGAATTAAACGTAAAATCTTTTGAGGTGTATTGCTGAATTCAGGAGAAATGTGACACTGTGCAAGAGCTTCAGTTCCATTCTGGTTGGAAAGTGAGTTTTTAGTGCCAAGACTTTTGCTTTCTTGGCTGTCACCAATAGTCTCGTTGCCCACTATAAAGACGTCTGGCAGTTCCATAAACCATGCTGATTTTAAATTGAGAATAACAGTATGCAAATATGCACTGAGGATTTTCATGCAGAGTTTCTATTGGCAAGACACAACATTTTGTACCTTCAACTTACACAAATAAAATAGTATATATATATAAATATATATATATATATATATATATATATATATATATATATGTATATATATATACATATATATACACACTACCGTTCAAAAGTTTGGGGTCACCCAGACAATTTTGTGTTTTCCATGAAAACTCACACTTATATTTATCAAATGAGTTGCAAAATGACTAGAAAATATAGTCAAGACATTGACAAGGTTAGAAATAATGATTTTTATTTGAAATAATAATTTTCTCCTTCAAACTTTGCTTTCGTCAAAGAATGCTCCATTTGCAGCAATTACAGCATTGCAGACCTTTGGCATTCTAGCTGTTAATTTGCTGAGGTAATCGGGAGAAATTTCACCCCATGCTTCCAGAAGCCCCTCCCACAAGTTGGATTGGCTTGATGGGCACTTCTTGCGTACCATACGGTCAAGCTGCTCCCACAACAGCTCTATGGGGTTGAGATCCGGTGACTGCGCTGGCCACTCCATTACAGATAGAATACCAGCTGCCTGCTTCTTCCCTAAATAGTTCTTGCATAATTTGGAGGTGTGCTTTGGGTCATTGTCCTGTTGTAGGATGAAATTGGCTCCAATCAAGCGCTGTCCACAGGGTATGGCATGGCGTTGCAAAATGGAGTGATAGCCTTCCTTATTCAAAATCCCTTTTACCTTGTACAAATCTCCCACTTTACCCGCAGCAAAGCAACCCCAGACCATCGCATTACCTCCACCATGCCTGACAGATGGCGTCAGGCACTCTTCCAGCATCTTTTCAGTTGTTCTGCATCTCACAAATGTTCTTCTGTGTGATCCAAACACCTCAAACTTCGATTTGTCTGTCCATAAAACTTTTTTCCAATCTTCCTCTTTCCAATGTCTGTGTGCTTTTGCCCATATTAATCTTTTCCTTTTATTAGCCAGTCTCAGATATGGCTTTTTCTTTGCCACTCTGCCCTGAAGGCCAGCATCCTGGAGTCGCCTCTTCACTGTAGACGTTGACATTGGCGTTTTGCGAGTACTATTTAATGAAGCTGCCAGTTAAGGACCTGTGAGGCGTCTATTTCTCAAACTAGAGACTCTAATGTACTTGTCTTGTTGCTCAGTTGTGCAGCGGGGCCTCCCACTTCTCTTTCTACTCTGGTTAGAGACTGTTTGTGCTGTCCTCTGAAGGGAGTAGTACACACCGTTGTAGGAAATCTTCAGTTTCTTGGCAATTTCTCGCATGGAATAGCCTTCATTTCTAAGAACAAGAATAGACTGTCGAGTTTCATATGAAAGCTCTCTTTTTCTAGCCATTTTGAGAGTTTAATCAAACCCACAAATGTAATGCTCCAGATTCTCAACTAGCTCAAAGGAAGGTCAGTTTTATATCTCCTCTAAACAGCAAAACTGTTTACAGCGGTGCTAACATAATTGCACAAGGGTTTTCAAGTGTTTTCTAATCATCCATTAGCCTTCTAACACAGTTAGCAAACACAATGTACCATTAGAACACTGGAGTGATGGCTGCTGGAAATGGGCCTCTATACACCTATGTAGATATTGCATTAAAAACCAGACGTTTGCAGCTAGAATAGTCATTTAGCACATTAACAATGTATAGAGTGTATTTCTGATTAATTTAATGTTATCTTCATTGAAAAAAACTGTGCTTTTCTTGCAAAAATAAGGACATTTCTAAGTGACCCTAAACTTTTGTACGGTAGTGTGTATATATATATATATTAACAGGAATACTATAATATGGGTCATTAACTGTTATTCTGCTAAAAAGGACAGATAGTACAACTAATTATATATTTGAGTAAAGATTTGAAGACCGAGAAACTAGTGGTGTGTGCCTGTGTGTATAACCACTTTAGTAGTAGGAGATAACAATTCTCTGCCATACATGATTTCTCTTATCTCTGGTGGCTCAGTAGTGGAAACAATGCCTGATCCCTGGTGGCTCAGTAGTGGAAACAATGCCTGATCCCTGGTGGCTCAGTAGTGGAAACAATGCCTGATCCCTGGTGGCTCAGTAGTGGAAACAATGCCTAATCCCTGGTGGCTCAGTAGTTGAAACAATGCCTAATCCCTGGTGGCTCAGTAGTGGAAACAATGCCTGATCACTACTGGCTCAGTAGTGGAAACAATGCCTGATCACTGGTGGCTCAGTAGTGGAAACAATGCCTGATCACTGGTGGCTCAGTAGTGGAAACAATGCCTGATCACTGGTGGCTCAGTAGGGGAAACAATGCCTGATCCCTGGTGGCTCAGTAGTGGAAACAATGCCTGAATCTTGGTGGCTCAGTAGTGGAAACAATGCCTGATCCCTGGTGGCTCAGTAGTGGAAACAATGCCTGATCCCTGGAGGCTGGGTAGTGGAAACCTTGCCTTATCTCTGAAGGCTCGGTAGTGGAAACCATGCCTGATCACTGGTGGCTCAGTAGTGGAAACAATGCCTGATCTCTGGTGTCTCAGTAGTGGAAAAACTATGCCTAATCACTGGTGGCTCAGTAGTGGAAACAATGCCTGATCACTGGTGGCTCAGTAGTGGAAACAATGCCTGATCTCTGGTCGCTCAGTAGTAGAAATAATGCTTGATTACTGGTCGCTCAGTAGTGGAAACCATGCCTGATCCCTGGCGGCTCAGTAGTGGAAACCATGCCTGATTACTGAAGGCACATTATTGGAAACAATGCCTGATCCCTGGTGGCTCAGTAGTGGAAACAATGCCTGATCACTAGTGGCTCAGTAGTGGAAACAATGCCTGATCACTGGTGGCTCAGTAGTGGAAACAATGCCTGATCCCTGGTGGCTCTGTAGTGGAAACAATGCGTGATCCCTGGTGGCTCAGTAGTGGAAACCATGCCTGATCTCTAAAGGCTCAGTAGTGGAAACAATGCCTGATCACTGGTGGCTCAGTAGTGGAAACAATGCCTGATCACTGGTGGCTCAGTAGTGGAAACAATGCCTGATCCCTGGTGGCTCTGTAGTGGAAACAATGCCTGATCCCTGGTGGCTCAGTAGTGGAAACCATGCCTGATCTCTAAAGGCTCAGTAGTGGAAACAATGCCTCATCTCTGAAGGCTCTGTAGTGGAAACAATGCCTGATCACTGGTGATTCAGTAGTGGAAACAATGCCTGATCACTGGTGGCTCAGTAGTGGAAAAACTATGCCTGATCACTGGTGGCTGACTAGTGGAAAAACTATGCCTGATCACTGGTGGCTCAATAGTGGAAACAATGCCTGATCTCTGGTCGCTCAGTAGTAGAAATAATGCTTGATTACTGGTCGCTCAGTAGTGGAAACCATGCCTGATCCCTGGTGGCTAAGGAGTGGAAACTATGCCTGATCCCTGGTGGCTCAGTAGTGGAAACCATGCCTGATCCCTGGTCGCTCAGTAGTGGAAACAATGCCTGATCCCTGGTGGCTCAGTAGTGGAAACAATGCCTGATCCCTGGTGGCTCAGTAGTGAAAATAATGCCTGATCCCTGGTGGCTCAGTAGTGAAAATAATGCACCAGGCTTGGCGTAGCGGAGCAGGTGTAGACTCAGCACAGCACAACTCCAATATAATACGGCACTTGGACCAGGATACCACGGGTTACAGGAAGCAGGAACGGGAACACTGGGAACTGCAAGACACTTAAGGGACCATTTGCATAGACGAACATAGGTAACGACAACAAAGCTCAGGCAAGGCAGAAAGGGGCAGAACCCTTCTTATAGTCCAGGATCATGGGCTAATTAAATAACAGATTCAGGTGCGCACGCTGGCCCTTTAAGACCGGGCACAAGCGTGCGCGTGCACCCTACGGTAAACAGCAGAGCGAAGCAGAAATGAGCGCTGGCGTCTCCTGAGGAGGAGAAGCGGGCCAGCACTCACAGGACCATGGCTACGGCTCTCAGGGGGTGAGTAAACCTGACGATCCGCGGCCATGGATGTTACAGTATCCCCCCTCTTACGCCCCCTCCTCTTAGGGCCAGAGCGGGAGAGAAACTTCTTCAGGAAGGTAGAAGCTTTGAAGTTCTCCTCTGGCTCCCAGGACCTCTCTTCAGGACCAAACCCCCTCCAATCCACCAAATAAAAAGTTCTTTCTCCTACTTTCTTGGTGTCCAAGATCACCTTAACCTCGAAGGTATCTGAAGAACCGCTGGAAGCCACTGCAGGGCTAGGAATCCTGGTATAGGGGTTCAGAACCATCGGCTTCAGGAGGGAGACATGGAATGAGTTAGGGATCTTGAGAGTATGAGGCAGCAGAAGCTTGTAGGAGACAGGGTTAATCTGCTGTAGAATCTCGAAGGGTCAGAGGAACCTGGGAGCAAACTTGTATGATGGCACTCACAGTCGGATATTCCTGGAGGACAGTCAGACCTTGGTGCCTGGGAGAAATTGAGGAGGTTCTCTTCTCCTTGTGTCTGCCTTCCGTTTCATGCGGTCGACCGCCAGCAGGATGGAGGATGGAGTCTGCTGCCAGATCTGCAGGAAGTCCCTAAAAGCAGAATCAGCTGCTGGTACCTAGGACATAACTGACACCGGGAGAGGAATTTGTGGGTGTGGGCCGTAGACAATGAAGAACGGTGTGGTACTTGTGGACTCGCTAGTATGGTTATTGTAGAAGAACTCGGCCCACGGAAGAAGCTGCACCCAGTCATCATGCTGCTTAGATATGAAGTGGCGTAGGTAGTTTTCCAAGGTCTAATTGATCCTCTTGACGATGGTAGGCTTGGGAAAAGTCCAATTTTACATTGAGGATTCTACAGAGGGCTCTCCAGAACCTAGAGTTGAACTGGACCCATCGATCAGACACAATATGCCGCGTTGAGCCGTGCAGGCGGAAGATGTGTTGGATGAAGAGGTTGGCCAGTCGAGGAGCAGAAGGAAGGCCGGTCAGTGAAACGAAGTGGGCCATCTTCGAAAACCACTACCCAGACAGTACTGCATCCCGCAGAGGGAGGCAGATCCGTAACAAAATCCATTGCTATATGCTGCCAGGGAGTATCAGGCACAGGCAGCGTTTGGAGCACGCCAGTAGGTTTGGAGTGAGCGACCTTGTTAGCTGCACACACCGAGCAGGAAGAAACAAAGTCCATGATGCCTTTGGGTAGCGTGGGCCAGCAGAAATGACGGGCAATCAGGTCTCGGGTCTTATGGGTACCCGCGTGAACTGTCAGTCTAGAGCAGTGTCCCCAGTGGAGGATTCTCCCTCTGTCAACCAGGCAAACAAAGGTCCCCCCCCCCCGAAGGAATGTCCCTAACTTACAGAGGGTTGAGAGAGACAATACAAGATGGATCAATAATATTCTGTGGAGATTCCATGGTATCCTCTGCCTCGAATGACCTGGACAAGGCATCGGCCCTCACATTCTTGTTGGCCAGACGGTAGTGGTGCTCAAACTGGAACCGGGCAAACAACAGCGGCCACCTGGCCTGACGAGGATTCAGTCGTTGGGCCGTCTGGAGATAAGTGAGGTTCTTGTGGTCCGTAAATATCAAGATGGGATGAACTCTGCCCTCTAATAGATGTCTCCACTCCTCCAGAGCCAATTTGATGGCCAGTAACTACTGATCCCCAATCTAGTAGTTGCGTTCTGCGGAAGAGAAGAGCTTAGAGTAATAGCCACATACCATTAACTTGCCCTTGGAACCTCTCTAGAACAGTAGTGCACCAGCACCGACAGATGAGGCGTCCACCTCCAACGAGAACTGTCGAAAAACATCTGGATGATGGAGGATAGAGGCTGACGTGAAGGAACTCTTCAGTCTATTAAATGTGGACTCTGCTTCTGGAGTCCACACCTTGGTGTTCATGCGTTTCTTGGTGAGGTTAGAGATAGAAGATGTCAGTGAGGAGAAGTTTGGAATGAACTGTCTGTAGAAATTGGATAATCCCAGGAAGCGCTGAATGGCCCTCAAGCCTTGAGGGCGTGGCAATTCCAGGACAGACTTTACCTTTTCAGGATCCATCTTGAGACCTTGACTCGAGATGATGTAGCCCAGGAAGGGTAGAGCCTTGCCCTTGGGACCTCTTTGTAACAGTAGTACACCAGCACCGACAAAGGAGGCGTCCACCTCCAACGAAAACTTTCTAGATACATCAGGATGATGGAGGGTAAAGGCTGACGTGAAGGCAATCTTTAGGCTATTAAATGCAGATTCCGCCTCTGGAGTCCACACCTTGGCATTCATGCCCTTTTTCGTGAGGGTCGAGATGTGAGATGTCAGTGAAGAGAAGTCTGGGATGAATTGTCGGTAAAAATTGGCGAATCCCAGAAAACGCTGTATGGGCCCTTGGCCATTCCAGTATGGCCTTCACTTTCTCCGGATCTTTAAGACCCTGGTCCGAGATTATGTAGCCCAGGAAGGGTGAAGAACTCCTCTCAAACATGCGTTTCTCCAACTTGGCATACAGGCGATTCTCCCTCAATCGCAGCAGAACTTGGCGGACATGTCTCTGATGAGTCAACGGATCTGGATAGAAAATTAGGATATCATCAAGATCAACCACAACACAAACATAGAGGAGATCCCGGAAGATGTCATTGACGAATTCTTGGAAGACCGCGGGGGTGTTACATAGGCCGAAGCGCATCACTAGATATTCATAGTGCCCGTCTCGGGTGTTGAATGCTCTCTACCACTCGTCACCTTGGCGAATCCGGATTAGGTTGTAAGCCCCACGCAGATCTAGTTTGGAACATTTTTATCTCCACGTATACGGTCAAGAAGTTCAGATATCAATGGCAGCGGATATCTATTCTTGACCGTGATCTGATTGAGACCCCGGTAGTCGATACGGGGTCGCAGAGAACCATCCTTTTTCTTGACAAAGAAGAACCTGGCTCCTGCCGGGGAGGTGGACTTCTGTATGAAATCTCTCTCCAGATTCCCATTACTGTAGGCGGACATGGACTGAGTCTCTGGCAAGGACAGAGTGTATACCCTACTACGGGGAAGAGAGGCATCAGGAATCAGCTCAATAGGACAGTCATACGCTCGGTGTGGAGGCAGTGTCTCCGCATCCTTCTTGCTGAAGACATCCGAAAACATGGCATAATGAGAAGGCAATCCCGTCAAGGACTGAGGATGAGGAGAGGGGACCAGATGGATTTGCCCCAGGCAGCGGTCGAGGCACTTGGGACCCCACTGGAGAACCTCACCAGAACTCCAGTCCAGAACTGGGTCATGTAGTCGGAGCCAGGGCAGACCCAGTAGTACAGGATGGACGGCCTTGGGTAGAACAAGGAATGGTATGAGCTCGGTATAAAGAGCTCCTACCCGGAGCCTCAGCTGTTTGGTTACGGCTATAATCGGGTCTGGCAGAGGTAGTCCATTCACCGAGGCGACGATAAATGGCCTCTCCAGTGAGGTCGTAGGCAACTGGAGGTGATCCACTAGATCCTTGTGCATAAAACTGGCTGCCGACCCAGAGTCAAGGTAGGCAGAGAACCGGTGGTTCCTCTCGCCGGACATAATAGTCATCGGGATGGAGAAGTCTCTATCCAGCGCAGTGTCGCCTAGGGTTGTCTCCACAACCAATCCTAGGCGTTGGGGTTTTTTGTGAGGGCACAGACGCACGACATGGCCTCCGAGGCGGCAATAAAGACAAAGTCCCGAAGTGCGTCTGTGTTGTTTCTCCTGTATGGATAATTTTAAGCCGGTTTACTTGCATAGGCTCTTCAGGTGGGCCATCTGGTGAGGGAGACGGAAGTTGCTGGAAAGTGGGAGCCAGCCTCGGGAGTCTTCTCTCCCGACGAAACTCCTGGGATCACTCCCGGAGCCTCATATCAACCCGGGTATCAAGCTGTTTTTTTTTGGCAGTTTTTCTGTTTTTTTCTTGCCTTCCCTCACTATTTAAAGTGCCTCCTCACAATGTAATGTACATGGCCTGATAAAGACGCAAGTCCAGTGTCGAAACGCGTAGCCTATTTAATTGCCTATTTCATTAATTATCAAAAACGCAATAAATCCCTTCTATTACCTTCTTGTCTGGACTTGCAGTTGATGTTAGCAGCGCTGTACTTTGGTTCTCCTTATATGTCCAATACGATACGGCACTTGGACCAGGATAACACGGGATACAGGTTACAGGAAGCAGAAACCGGAACACTGGGAACTGGAAGACACTTAAGACCATTTGCATAGACTAACATAGGTAACGACAACAAAGCTCAGGCAAGGCAGAAAGGGGCAGAGCCCTTCTTATAGTCCAGGATCATGAGCTAATTAACTAACAGATTCAGTTGCACGCGCTGGCCCTTTAAGACCGGGCACGAGCGTGCGTGCGCACCCTACAGTAAACAGCAGAGCGAAGCGGAAGTGAGCGCTGGCGTCTCCTGAGGAGGAGAAGCGGGCCAGCGCTCACAGGATCATGGCTGCGGCCGTCAGGGGGTGAGTAAACCTGATGGTCCGCGGCCATGGATGTTACACTCAGTAGTAGTGGAAGCCTGATCCCTGGTGGCTCAGTAGTATTGGATGCCTGATCTCTGGTGGCTCAGTAGTGAAAATAATGCCTGATGCCTTGTGACTCAGTAGTGGAAACAATGCTTGATCCCTGGTGGCTCAGTAGTGGAGGCAATAGAAGAAAATAAAGGAAAGGGGGATAAGGAGGAGAGAAAGAGGCTGAGTAACAAATTTGCTCTCAATATCTTTAATGTGGGAGCAACTTTTATAACTCTTGCACTTTGAAGCAAATAGGAGAGTTCAATACAGCTCTCCTTTATTTTCACACATACGGTTCGGTTCAATTGTCTGCCAATTGCCAGTTTATTACATGTATGCTGGCAATGGTTAAGTTTTCATACAAAGAGAATTCCAATCACTGTCCCTCTTTATTCCCAGTTGGCAATCTAAATAAAGTCAGATACAAACATCTGTTTAGCCAAGTGTGACTTGACATTTATAGGGTGTTCTATAAAGGGACGGTTCACCCTATCCTATACAGTAATCCATACTTACTACAGCCGGTCTTTTAAAAGATCTAGTGATCTAAGGGTATGTTCACACGAGGGCGTCCGTAACGGCTGAAATTACGGGGATGTTTCAGCCTGAAAACATCCCCGTAAAATCAGCCGTAACGGCATGTGCAGGCGCTTGAACGCCGCGTCAATTACGGGCGTAATTGGCGCTGCTATTCATTGGAGTCAATGAATAACGGCTCCAATTACGGCCAAAGAAGTGACAGGTCACTTCTTTGACGCGGGCGTCTATTTACGCGCCGTCTTTTGACAGCGGCGCGTAAATTACGCCTCGTGTGAACAGACAAACGTCTGCCCATTGCTTTCAATGGGCAGATGTTTGTCAGCGCTATTGAGGCGCCATTTTCGGACGTAATTCGGGGCAAAAACGCCCGAATTACGTCCGTAAATAGGCCGTGTGAACATACCCTAATACTTCTTGTCCTCTTTCTCTCCTCCTTATCCCCCTTTCCTTTATTTTCTACTAACCTATTGGTGGTGTACATCAGGGCAATACCATTTTAGAAGTACTAAGACTGTTAAGAGGTGCTTTCTACTTTTCGTAGTGGAGGCAATGCCTGATCCCTGGTGGCTCAGTAGTGGCACAATGCCTGAACCCTGGTGGCTCAGTAGTGGAAACTCTGCCTGACTACAGTTAGCCCAGTGTTGGAAGTAATTACCATATGTCTTATGGTCTAGTTGTGAAACTTTTGGTGGTTAATGTCTCAAAATCTGGCCCTCCAAACATAGATAAATGGAAGGTGTGAGGTATACCACTGAGTTTCACAAGTTCAGTTATGGAGCCTCTTCTTATATGTGGAACGGGTGTCCAACAGACATAGGGACAAGGTGAAAGTTGTCATGACTAAAACATCTATCACTATGCTGCTGTTGAGTCATAAAAACAATCTTGAATGTGGTTGCACTAGTTTCTTAAAAGCTGTAACCGTCATTCTTGCTAATACTTCTATCCATTATATTACAGGGGCCGAGAATAATAAGAAAATATATGTAATCAGTCTTTTAAATATGAATCATGTATTTACTCTACAGCGTTTCCTTTATTTAAAGTGTAACTAAACTTTCAACAAACTTCTGACGTGTCAGAAGTTTTGATCGGTGGGTGTCCGAGCACTAAGACCCCCAAAACAAAGCAGCAGAAGAGCTCGGGTAAGCGCTGAGCCACTTCGTTTCTGATCTGCTTTTATCGGAAAGCCGATGTAACTTTCTATTGAGCCCATACACTGTTACATCAGCTTTCCGAGAAAAGGCAATCCGAAACCAAGCAGCTCAACGCTCACCTGAGCACTTCTACCGCTTCGTTTTAGTGATCCATGTGGTCTCAGTCCTCGGTCCACCACCGATCAAAACTTCTGACATGCCACTATGACATGTCAGAAGTTTTTTGAAAGTTTAGTTACACTTTAAGGTACATATTCACAGTTGAGATATTAGGTCTATATATTCATTAGCACCCCAAATTGTGTGTAAGATAGAATATTATTGCAGAAAGCCTATGAAAATATATAATAGTGCCAGTGGCATTTCCTTCTTTAGAAGCCAAGTCAACATGAAACATTGCATTCATTTGTAAGGATGTTTTGCAAGATAGGCTGGAGGCCATTCATATGAATAGGGTCTAGAACTGGGAAATGCTAAAACATGTTAGGCTGGTTCTAATTTCTGAGCTGCAGATGTGGGAAGTGCCTGGGCTTGAGGCTTTTTTCCATCTGCAAAGAACAGGGAGCTTGTTTCAGGGCTTGTTTCATTATAATAGATCTTATAACATAAGAGTCCATTAATACTTCTGTTGATGTCAATACAAATGTATACTTTTCTATCAGAAGCGATTGCTAGTTTGTAAAACGATTTTGACATCCATAATTTACTGGCAGAGAGAAGTTCCATCTCAAGTAGATTACTACATAACAGATTTGGGGTATATTCATATTTACTGGCAGCCATAGAATTCTCACAACTACCGCATTAGAGAAGTTGTAAAGTTTGTAAAACAGTGTACTAAATCAGTGCAGTTTTACAGCAGTTTTGTATAATTTATTTTTCGAGAACTATCTAGGAAATCTTTTTAGAACAGCTTCTATGGAAAACTGCCTGTTAAAACTGCAAACAACTTTTTTTTTTATTAATGCATGCATTTTTAATGCTGAAGTAAGTAGGGAACAACTGTGAAAGAAACCCTTATGAAGTAGGGAATGCTGTGATTGAAAAGGGAACAAAATGTAACTAAAAGCTGTTATTTGGCTTTAGTGTGTGAGCCAGAGTTTATAAAATCCTAATCACCACCATGGCAGCTCTATCTGCTGAGACAAAGTACTGTAGTGGAATAGCCCTGGATGTCAACAAAAGTTTTACACCTCTAGTAAACGGCTGTATATACACTATATGAAGACTGTACCCTTGCTTTAATAGCACAGTTGAATAGGAATCACATAGATAGAAATTGAGGGCTTAATAAGCCCAGGCAGCTACAAAATTAATACATAAACATACTCCTATCATAAAAATAATGGAGTAGGACATACTGGTTTCTGGGGCATATGAATTTTGTGCACAGTTTTCTAAATATAACACACATAGAATTCTAACAGTCTTTAAGTCCTGGTATAGACCATATAAATCACACATACACAATGTGCAGCTCAGGGGTCACAGATGCCCCACAGTGCCTTTCTGAAGTTCTGAGTTAATAGAGGGGGTCCACCATTCTGGGCTCCCACTATATAGCCAGAGCGAAGAGCCGCTACCAAGAGTGTCTCTCTCGCGCTCTCTCTTTTGCGCTCTCTCTCTCTCACACTCTCTCCATTTTCTCTGTGGTGGCGTAGTGGGGGAATTGAAAACTTGCCATCAGGTTTTACAACAGATTTCAGCTGATGCTTAGGGGTTCAAGCAGCACGACATCCTGTGATCAGTTTATCAGTGGGAAAATCTTATATAAAAAAAAAGGGCTTGTTCAGGGTGCTGTAGCTTTTTTTTATCCCATAAATTGTCAAGTAGTTAAAAAAATACAGGTAAATAAGTAATCTTCCCAGCATTTAACAAGACTTGGCTGTCTGAGTGCACTTTTATGATTTTGGCAGCAGGAAAGTAACCTATAACTCAAGCTGTCATCCTAAAATAAGAAGTTAGTCTGGAATTTATGCTTACGGTTATTTGGAATAGCGTCTGTCGTTAAACAAAGCCGCTACTGCTTGTCTTGTAACTGGTAAGTTTCAGCTCACTGAAAATGTTCTGGTTTATCTCTAGAAGAACGAACATTACTAGGGTGTGAAATATTGTGTTGCGCATCACTGACTGTAGACTCATTAAAGGGATTGTCATGAAGACAACCCCTTTCCATGGTGCAGCGATCAGCTGTTATCGCTGGAGGAATCTGCGGCCCACCACAAATTTCCGCAGCAGTCGCAATCTAATGGCTATCCATGTAATGCAAGGACACACCAGGTCCACCAGATTGAGGGACCCCCGTTCTATGACATCCAAGCCATTTAAGACTGAACTACTGTATGACCCCAGATGATTATTATCAAAGATATACAGAGGATGAATATACATTGCAGGAACTGATAAGTAGTAGTTTGGTTGGAATAGACATGAGCGCAGTCGCTGGGCACACATACATTACCCTCTCACAAGAAACACTGTGCAACCCGTAATTTGGCAAGTAATTTTGGTTAAAGGTGTTTACCCTTCTTAAGCATTTATGACATATCAACAGTATGTGCCATAGATATCTGATAGGTGCGGGTTTATTGTTTTTATTAAGATACATACAGAAAATACATTGATACAGAATTGAGCAGTATATATCATTCCTTCCTTTTTTCTGCAGATTCCATATCTTCTTCTTAACAACTCCAATCCAGAGGCGAGGCCAAGGATGCACCCAGTTGTGTTTGGGGAAAGCATAGAAGTAAATCCAGAGCCAGTTCAGGAAATCCGGTGAGTTACTGTTATAATTGGTTGTCAAATGTTTATATCAGCCCAGAATCTTTAATACTAAAACTGTCTGCATTATTCCGTTCAGTAAAAAAGAATGTGGCACTCATACTATTGTTCCTACTAGGTGATAAAATACAGAATACGTGGATGGAAGTTTTTGGATAATACTCCTGTTTATCAAAATATTACATTCTAGATTTTTGTCTTTTAAAACTCAACCAATATTTATTGCCAAATAAAATTCACATACAGTTTGTACACATACTTCCCACCTATTGGAGATGTGAAGGAGGAATATCTATATCTAGATAAAGGTGCATTTCAGGCTTTGTTATCAGATGTCAAGGGACTCCCAAAACAGAACTAGCCACTGTGCCCCAAAAACAATTTCCCCATATTATAGCTAGCTATAGTGCCCCAATAATAATAGTACCTAAAGTGCGCCGCATATATATATATATATATATATATATATATACAGTTTAAGAATATAACATTCTGCAGCACTTTACAATTCAGAGAGAACATGTACAGACTATCAGACAGTGACAAAACTTATTAACAATTCAAACAAGAGGAATGAGGACCCTGCTCGCAAGAGCTTACAATCTATGAGGAAATAAGGGAGACATAAAATGTAAAACATGCTTGTTCATCTTTTATACATATGGGGTAGTACACCTAAAGCTGCAAGAGCCGGTCACCAGCCAGTATCTGTATGCACTGATATGAAGTGAATTAGGGTGCTGGATGTTGTCAATTTTGGCACTGAGATCTGTGAAAGGCGTCTGCACTATAGGATTAAGGAGGGAGTGAAAACTATCAAAGAGTCATTTTAGATTATTAGATAGTGCGGAGATAAGGGAGGTGAAATAGTCTTGTTTGGTGCGGTGAAGGGCAGATTTGTACGTTTTAATCGTGAATTTGTAATAGAGGAAGTCTGCAGCCAAATGCGATTTTCTTCTAAGACTTTCAGCACATCTAGATCACTGCTGATGAAAACTACTTTCAGGTGTGTGCCAAGGTTACTGTCGTCTGTGTTGGGAGGTTTGAAATATAGGGGCTCTGCTTTCTTATGCCTAGCTATGTAGTTCAGATGAAATGGTTGCTTCAAGGGGGAAAATATCCTTTTGCCCTAATAATAATCCATACTTAAAGAGGCTCTGTCACCAGATTTTGCAGCCCCTATCTGCTATTGCAGCAGATAGGCGCTGCAATGTAGATTACAGTAACGTTTTTATTTTTAAAAAACGAGCATTTTTGGCCAAGTTATGACCATTTTTGTAGTTATGCAAATGAGGCTTGCAAAAGTCCAAGTGGGCGTGTTTAAAGTAAAAGTCCAACTGGGCGTGTATTATGTGCGTACATCGGGGCGTTTTTACTTCTTTTACTAGCTGGGCGCTCTGACGAGAAGTATCATCCACTTCTCTTCAGAACGCCCAGCTTCTGGCAGTGCAGATCTGTGACGTCACTCACAGGTCCTGCATCGTGTCGGACACATCGGCACCAGAGGCTTCAGTTGATTCTGCAGCAGCATCGGCGTTAGCAGGTAAGTCGATGTAGCTACTTACCTGCAAACGCCGATGCTGCTGCAGAATCATCTGTAGCCTCTGGTGCCGATGTGTCCCCGCTCGTCTGACACGATGCAGGACCTGTGAGTGACGTCACAGCGTGATCTCTCGAGAACACGCTGTGTCTGCACTGCCAGAAGCTGGGCGTTTTGAAGAGAAGTGGATGATACTTCTCATCAGAACGGCCAGCTAGTAAAAGTATTAAAAACGCCCCGATGTACGCACATAATACACGCCCACTTGGACTTTTACTTTTAAACACACCCACTTGGACTTTTGCAAGCCTCATTTGCATAACTACAAAAATGGTCATAACTTGGCCAAAAATGCTCGTTTTTAAAAAATAAAAACGTTACTGTAATCTACATTGCAGCGCCTATCTGCTGCAATAGCAGATAGGGGCTGCAAAATCTGGTGACATAGCCTCTTTAATCATTTATATACCAAATATGTTTTAAACTTAGAGGTTGTAAAGAATTAGAAAAACATGGCTGCTCTCTATAAACAGCGCCACACCTGTCCATGGGTTGTGTCTGGTATTGCAGATGAGTTTTATTTAAATGAATGGTGCTGAACTGCAATACCAGGTGTGACACAATTTGTTTTAAAGAAAGCAGTCATGTCTTTTTAATCCTTCACGACCCCTTTAACTCTTTGAAGGTGTCAATGTTAATAACTTCATGTTTTACCTTGTTCAATCTTCTATTTCCAGGTGCAATTCAGAAATCAAATATGATTCAGAAAAGCATTTTCGAGATCACGTGTTCTATGCCCCAATTCCAACTGTCACTTCTTTCAGTGAAACAATCATCTCCACCCCAAACTGCACGTGGAGGAATTACAAATCTCAGCTAGTTTTTGAGCCGCGCAATAAACCTCTGAGGTTTCAAAGCACAACCATCATCTATCCAAAACATGCCAAGAACATTTACAGAACAACACTCAACTACAACTGCCGGGGGCCAAAAAAATGGTTTGCCTCTAGTGTGCGCCTGGAACTGTGTGAGGGAACAAGCCCTTGTATGATATACACAGATGATCTGTAATCCAGAACCAGATTTATCACCACCTCATTGAAGAGCCTCTAAACAATATAAACATGGAAGAGAGGATCTATAGTCTCGATCTAAAATTCTTAGAACTTTTCTGACTATAAGTAAAATTCAAGAGTTAGACGCTGGAACTGGGTTGACCAGTATCATTCTTATTGATAATCCTTCTTGGTTTTTAAAAAAAATTAAATTGTCCCGTTTTGTTGTATCTAAAATCATGAAGCATTTGACTAAAATCAGAAGATTTGTTGAAAGGTTTAACTATGAAAGTTATTGTTAAGTCTTGGATGGATTCTGAAGTCCTTTTGGCTTTCAAGATAATGTAGTGTGTGATCATCTAACCACCCCTGGTATGCCCAGGGAAACTAAGGAAATAATCCCTCAACAGAAAAACTGCTCAAAATTCTGTTATCATTTTGGGGATACGTGTGAACAAGAGAAGCAGGTCGGGGGGTCAGCTCTTATACAGAGGGATCCGTGCAATGTGTAGCTTGTCTATTTGTCAACTACCCAAACTTTTGAGATGTTTGAAAGTTAGGTAGAGATAAGGAAGACTGATTTCAAAAATAAATTATATTACAGCTCAAATTATAATTTACTCTACCACTAGTTGAAGAAAGTATGTTGTCCTGTATTATCTGATACTCTAGATAATATGTTGATGCAATATTGTGTTTGAGGCTACATCTACAGTTTGGATCAAATGAGCTGTGGTTAACCTTAGTGTACCTACACTTGTAGTGAAAAAAAGTATTATAGTGCAGTAGTGTGGACTATAATAGTTTTCTAAATACCTTCTATTACCGATTTTGCATTTAGCAACAGCACGAACTGTGTAACTGTTGAATTATGAGCAGCCGACAGCAGACTTCTGCTCGTCTCCATGCTCCCGTATGCAGAACAGCTGCCAGTACTATAGAGTCCTATAGCGCTAACGGCCGTTCTGCATACGGGAGCCATGGAGACAAGCAGGACGCTATCTCTCTAACTGCAGAATTATGCGCAGCCAACCTCACGGACTTTACACAGTCCGTGCTGCTGATAAAAGCAAAATTGGTAATACATGGACTTTAGAAAAGTTTTTTACTGAAAGAGGAGGTACTCTTTAACAAAGTTATTTAAAGGGGATTATATCAGGGGAGTCTGGCATGTATACAGTAAGTTGACTTGTTAATGACAAAGTGGTGAAAAATATGTTCTTCCCTAATGAAATGTGATATGTCAAATGTAAACAATACTTAACAATACTTAATAAGTAAAAATGAACACTCATGCTTCAACAAATCAATAATGATATTAAATAAATAAATAAATAAATTATATTTACAGCTATGAGCTGTCGCTTAAAAGGAACAACCTCCGTAATTTTTAGGTCCAACATTCTGTGCAGACTAATTTTTTAATACTGGTCCTTCTCAATGAATTAGAATATCATTAAAAAGTTAATTTACTTCAGTAATTCAATTCAAAAAGTAAAACTCATATATTCTATAGATTCATTACACACAGAGTGATCTATTTCCAGCATTGTTTTCCCTTAACCAGTTCAGGACCGGGCTATTTTGAGCCTTCAGGACCAGCCCTAGCCCTAGCCCTTTTTAGCACGTGTTAGTTAAATGGCTATAACTTTTTTATTTGTTGTGCTAACTACGTGATTTTTGCGATGTTTTTTCCGTAGACTATCCAGGTTTCTTTTTTTATCGTTTTTATACACATCCTTTTTGCTATTTTAGAATTTTTATTCATAAAGTTTGAGAATAATAGTAAAAAAAATAAGCTTTTTTACGTTTCAGCTATTTTTTTGGTAATAACATAGTTTTACCCTAAAATAGACCTTTTATTTATGATCATCATTGTCTACCATAAATGTTAATATATTACATGTCTATATTAGGGTAATTGGGTCAGCGCTAGCGTTACAACAATGATTGGCGGGGGAAACGTTTTTTTGGGCGTGAGTATTTTATGTGTATTTATTATTTTAAAAAAAATTGCACTTTACTTTACTATTTTTTTATTACTATGGTTTGTCCCTCAAAGGTCAAAAAACACCTTTGGGGAACTTTATATATATTTTTTTCTTTCTTTTACACCAACTTTTCCACTGTAACTGGAGCTGCACAGCAGCCCCAGTTACAGGGGAAATCAGCCCTCTCATAGTGACGATTGTCACTAATAGGGCTGTGTAGACCCAGCAGCAGTTGGTCAGTAACGGCACCCGGCGATCATGTGACTAGTCACATGAACACTGGGAGGAATAGAGACAGCGGCGCAGCCGCTGCCTCTATTCATATACACAGCATTCATTGAGCGCTGTGTACAAGAGATCGGAGAAGACAGTAGCAGCAAAAGCTGCTTCTATCTTCTCCTCAGGGTCCCTGGCAGTCACTGACAGCCGGAGACCCGACATTCAGCTGCCGGATCGCTCGGGCAGCAAGTTAAAACCCGAGCCGTAAAAAGTCTATGGCGCAGGTTTTAAGGACCCTGACCGCTGGCCGTAAAAACCAGTTAATGTTGATGACTATGGCTAACAGTTAATGAAAACCCAAAATTTAGTGTCCCAGACAATTAGAATATTATATAAGCACCATGGACCAACACTGTTGCTCAGTGATCCAAAGTCCTGTGCTCAGATGAAAGTAAATGTTGTATTTCATTTGGAAATAAAGGTGCCAGAGTCTGGAGGAAGAGTGGAGAGGCATCAATCCAAGTGTCTTGCAGTCCAGTGTGAAGTTTCCACAGTCAGTGATGGTTTGGGGAGCCATGTCATCTGCTGGTGTTGGTCTACGTTGTTATATCAAGTCCAGAGTCAGCGCAGCCGTCTTCAGGATATTTTACAGCACTTCATGCTTCCCTCTGCTGACAAGCTTTTTGGAGATGCTGATTACATTTTCCAGCAGGACTTGGCACCTGCCCACACTGCCAAAATTTCCAATACCTGGTTTAATAACCACAGTATCACTGTGCTTGATTGGCCAGCAAACTCACCTGACATAAACCTCATAGAAAATCTACTGACAAGAGGAAGATGAGAGACACCAGATCAACAATGCAGACGAGCTGAAGGCCGCTATTAAAGCAACCTGGGCTTCCATAACACCTCAGCATTGCCACAGGCTGATCGCCTCCATGCCACGCCGCATTGATGCAGTAATTCATGCAAAAGGAGCCCCAACCAAGTATTGAGTGCATATACTGTACTTAATTTTTCAGTAGGCCAACATTTCGGTATTAAAATAATTTTTGAAATTGGGCTTATATAATATTCTAATTTTCTGAGACACTACATTGTGGGTTTTCATTAACTGTTAGCCACAATCATTAACATTAAAAGAAAAAAATGCTTGAAATAGATCACTCTGTGTGTAATGAATCTATATAATATATGAGTTTCACTTTTTGAATTTAATTACTGAAATAAATTAACTTTTTGATGATATTCTAATTCATTGAGAAGGACTGGTATATCTTTATAGAGGTGGGAGCTCTAATTTTCTGGTACAGTGCTGCATGGCCCTAAAGTTAAATAATAAAATTGTGATTGCCTGCAGCCACCACTAGAAGGAGCCTAGGACCTTACTGCATACTGTGTTATTATAGAGGTCAAAGTAGAACAGTTTGCAGTAAGCTCCCCTGTGGGGTAGCTATAGGCCAGAGTAAAATAATTGTATTATGGCTATAAAGGGGATTTGGAGCCCTGTATCACCAAAATAGATATCTGACTGCTTTTAAGATATATAAAGAAATTGATCAATATCGAATTCTGGACCTATTTAGATAAAAATAACTTCACTTAAAGGGCCTGATATGTAATTTTGTTTGGCTTGACAAGTTCTATTTTACATTCCAGTATGCAAGAGTCTATAGTTTTGTACTTGTGGGTTTATGTATGTACATTTGGTATTTATTTAGGTTCTCAGATTAGATATAAGCTCTCAAACAACTGGATGATTTATGAAAATACTACATAAAATATTCTTGATTTTGTATTTTCCTATTGTCTATATATGTGGATACTTACTGTCTGTGAATACAAAGTTTGTATTGTAAAATGGATGTTCATCATGATATGCACAGTACGTTAACAAGTACCAACAAGTAATGCCAAGGAAGTGGACAATACATGACTGGTGTATAAATGGCACAGAAGATGGTACATTTCAGAATGACTTATGAATTGTTTTTTGATGTTGTGGCCTTTTTAAAGTAAAATGCGTTACTTATGACATCAAGTGTTGTTGAACCTGCTGTAGTCTAAAAAACGCTTAAAACTTTGATAATTGAGATGCTTGATGCAACTGAAGCCCGGCCCAGTTTCCCAACATATTTGCATATGTTAAAAACAGGGACCTCATAAATATGGGTATAGGGCTGAAATACATGTGTTTTTGTTTTAAAATTTGAACCAACATATAATTCAATGATGTACATATGATTATCAACTTTCTTCTTCAAAAAAAGGCTTATAAAAATATGTTTCTAAATTCTGTTTGTAAACTATAGATGTCTATTGGCATGTATAACAAGAGCTTGACTATATTACAGCCTGTATTCTTACATCACCCTTCAGTATTCTTTTTTAACTTATTATATTTATTGTATGTTAATTTTTCTTTCCTTGTTCTCTATTTGGTTATTTAATGTTTAGCAATAATCTAACAAAGTAGCTGTTTTAGTTAATTATCATTAATATAGAATTATTACAGTGACAACTGGTTTCTTCTGCCTTCCAATAAGAAGTGGTAATAATGGCATGCTACTTTTATGACAATTACCAAACAATTTTCAGAATATGGGGTAAAATAAAACTTGATTTAATGTTGAAATGGAATAATATTTTGGTGGATAACTTTAAATATGTAAACTAATAAGGATTAAAAAACTTTTTTAGTGTATATTATCCAAACTAAACATTAAAGCGTATGTATTGGGATCATATATTAATATCCATCTTTCAAACTGATACACTGTATTATGCCTAGTGCAAGTCCTAAGGGGCGGAGCATGACCCACCGATTCAAGGAACACTAAATAGAGATGTCATGCCTCACCCACTCAGGCGCTGCACTTGAAAGAACGCAAAGATTATTGGGCATGTGTCAAACTGAATGGTTCCTGGCAAAACGTCATATGTAACACAGAGAACTTGAGTAATCATATAACACAGATTAAAGGGGTTGTCCGAGAAAAAGTGACTGTGTTAATGCTGGTAATTTATTAATGTAAATATATTTGTAATATACTTACATTTTCCAAAGTGGCCCCGTCTCCAGATCCTGCCGTGGGGTACTTGACGGGTGACGTCAGTCTCTGGCCGCTGTGTTGATCTTCAATTATTTTCCGGGTATACGACACGTCACTTTGACGTGCCATGTATGGGCTGTTCTGTTGTAAGCACGCATGCGCGGTCCCTGCTGTTATCTCGAGAACAGCAGGGACATCGAGAACAGCAGGGACCACGCATGCGTGCTACGGGCTGTACAGCAGAACAGCTCATACACGGCACATCACAAGTGACGTGTCGTATACCCGGAAAATAATTGAAGATCAACACAGCGGCCAGAGAGAGATGTCACCCGTCAAGTACCCCACTGCAGGATCTGGAAATGGTGCCACTTTGGAAAATGTAAGTATATTACAAATGTATTTACATTAATAAATTACAAGCATTAACACATATCGGACAACCCCTTTAACCCCTTCTGGCGCCCCGTGCAGCTAGAATGTAAATATTCGCCCTTTTCTATTATGGCAGATCTGTATACGGGGAA